>NC_068997.1:37506254-37529997 GCF_001194135.2 Octopus bimaculoides
GTCAAGTCCTCATTAAAGGCCTGTGATATGCAGGACACTGACTGGGAGAGCAATGCCTGTCATCGCCACAGATGGAGGAAACAGGTTAAGGAGGGGATCAACACTTTTGAGAGAGCACGTATCCAGCATGAAGAATTTAAGCGAGTTGCACGAATGTGCACGGCTCGTATAGTGAATGGGGAAAGCTTAGTATGCAATGTTTGCAGTCGTGTGGTGCTTGTCAAGAGCAGGGCTCATTAGCCACCAACAGAGCCGTAAATGCAAAATGTAAGTTGGTACTGGAGCGTAGAATGTTCTTGAAGGTCGGCAAATGTCTTCCTCGGTCACGGGTAGACGGCCATCATCATGTATGTATGTATGTATGTATGTTCTTTTGTTCCATTACTTTTATTTTAAGCATTCCCTTTGCAGAATTGAAGCCAGTTACTAACAATGTGGCAAGGCTCTTTTGTTGAAGTCATGATAGTTCTTGGAGTTCATGGTTACCTAACTTGGATGATGTATGTATATGTATATGTGTGTGTGTATGTGTGTGTGTGTATGTGTGTGTGTATGTGTGTGTGTGTGTGTGTGTGTGTTTATGTGTGTGTGTATGTGTGTGTGTGTATGTGTGTGTGTGTGTGTATGTGTGTGTGTGTGTGTGTGTGTGTGTGTGTGTGTGTGTGTGTGTGTGTGTGTGTGTGTGTGTGTGTGTGTGTGTGTGTGTGTGTGTGTGTGTGTGTTTACTCACACTGCTAACATATGCAATATTTTTCATCAATACTGAGGTATTTGTGACATTTATATGATAGGTGAGATAGATAGGCAATTCGTATCCATTTTCTTAGTCTGGTTAACAATTTCTCTTTATTTAACTAACATTTAACTGTCAAATTATGTATGTTTGTGTGTGTGTGTGTGTGTGTGGGGTATGTATGCATGCATATATGTATGTTTGTACATATGAATATATAGAATTATTTACAAGTAAGTGTTCTGAATTCCAGTCCAAAGTTCAAATCTGGTCAGGGACAATATATATTTCTAGAAAAAAGAATATCTTGCATTTTTTGTTTCATATGATAATAACTCGTCTTTGAGTTCAGGCATGAAATATGTATATCTTTCTGTACACATGTATGGTGATGTTGAATTTAATATGCCATCAGATCTCTAGGGTGCCACTAAAGAATTCCCATACAGTGCATCAAGAGTCATTCATCTTACCTGTTTCTCTTCTATCTCCAAGCAGTAAAGGCTGGAGGTGGTGAACTTGGCACCACAAACTAAAGAGAAGTTGTCAATTCATTATTCTACAGTTGCTAATAACTGCAACTCTGTAAAATTAGTAAGTTGGTTTAAACATGAGGTACCTACTTGTAGTTTAAGTATTGAACCAATTAAAAATTAAATATCTTTCCTGTATTTTAGTGGCAGGATACCTCCTGACTTATTGTTTGATTCCTTATACATAGACCTACCAGTGCTCTTCATATAGCTTACATAAATCCTACTTTGTATGTAGTGTCTCAATAAATTTCTGTTGAGCTGATATGAGAAGTATGTTGCTTACCCACAGCTGCTTGCAAGTACCATTTCAAATATAGAGGTATTGCTGCAATTTGATATGTCTTCTAACAGAAATTATCTCAAAGACTGCTATATTTTTTTATACAGAAGGGATAGTATTAATGTCAGTTTGGGCATACATTCTGTAAATTGTTTCATGTTACCCCAAAATAAAGTTACTTTACTCTAACAGTCTAAATATGCTATTATTTTAGTAGTCTGTACCAATGAGCAATAACTTTACAAGTAGTTTTAATGTTGCTTAATCTTTTATCTTCTTAATTGTTGCTATTTTCCAATGTTGAGTTCATCTTCTTCCCTTTTGTTGGCTGTTTTGCTCGTGGAACATCCATCTAGAAATACCAGTTATTTACTTTGTTATCAGTGAACTGATTGAAGTGGAGAGAAAAGAATGAATAAAGATTATGTTAGCAGAGAAGAGATGAGAGTGTTTAGTAGTATATTGAATGAAAGTAACTTTTGCCGCTTATCAACAAATGAATTATGATGCATGTGAAATATAAACTGGCATATTAAGAATGATTGAGTTTATTATATTATATTATTTCAATGGGAAGAAATGTGAAGCAATTTTACTACACATAACTAACATATTCAAATGACCAGAGAATTTGAGATATAGTTATGTATGATGTGGGTCATAATTGTAGGAAACTAGCAACTATAAGAATTTGCTTTTTATTTATGTTTCAGTGAATAAAACTGGATGTACATTTTATTTCAAAGATAAATTATGTATTCAGTTTATTATTTTAATAATTTTTTTAAATAAGTAGGCAAATTATCAAGAAAAATGTTTCTTTTATAGCTTGTAAATGCTGTTTCAGGTCACTCAGTTTTTTTACAAAGTTCATATTCTGTGTGTTAAAAAATAATGTTTATTTTCATATATTTTGTATTTTAGCCTTTCATATATCAAATAGAATTATATCTAGAATTGAAGAAGTCTGTAGATAAATCAAATTGATATTATAGTAAATATAAATAATCCAGTTAATAATGGGGTGACTTATGTAGTTTTGTTACTTCCCATTTTGAGAAAAATGGATTTGTACTCTTTAAATCAAACATTTTTTTGTTTTGATAACATCTACAAATGTGCCATAATTAAGTATTAAAAGTTATATTTAACAGATTTTTAACTGATTGTTTATTAATAACTATAATTTCATCAGGTTTTACTTAATTAGCAAAGTTTGCTGATCTATCTTTAATTTCTTTTATTATTGAAGAAAACATCCAGTCCAAATACAACTTTATTTTATTTCCTTGCCACACACACTTACACTCACGCACACAAATTCACACCTACAAACATAACCCCTTTTCCTATATCTGAAGTATAGGCCTATTTATACAACTGACAGGCTGCCCAGCCCACTGATACTACTATAGTAACTTGGCTTCCAATTTGTCCATTATTCTATCGTGCATCAAACAGGAATGGGTGCATAAACCACCAAGTGGGTGAGCCATGATTGATAATACAAGCAGTATTAACTGCAGGTGAGTCCTTGTCCGTGTTTCTGAACTCAATCAACCTACCATCAGCCATATGCCTGCATGTTGTTCTCCTGCCAGCTGTTATCTACTGCTGCTGTTGCTACCACCACCATATTGCCAAAGTCACCTATTAGCTTCAGCTGTTAGTTGCATGAAAATGCACCAATATATCTCTATGGGATAAAGTGTTACAGCTATATTTTTTAAAGTTTAAAAGAAAAATAGCTCTTTTATGGTGTTGGGAAAACTTCAGTTTCCACAAGCTAATAAATTTTGCTTATTTGATAAGTTTACATGCTTTTTGGAGGTACTTTTATCAAATTAATTTCGATGTTAAAATTAAAATATATATATCTTTATTTATAATATAAATTTGGAAATACAGATTATCGAAATTTAGTCATATATTTTAATGAAAAATTTAATATATTTTATAAAAAGGATTACTAATTTTGAAATTACACAAAGAGAAATTACCTGTAGTTTTTCATGCATTTTTATAACTATAATTATTAATAAAATTATAGAATCATTTACAGTATTGAAGTAGTATTTTATAGAATTTAACTTACAGGTTACTTGACACTATTTGAGGCTAATATGTAAATGTTTTACACATATAAGCACATTAGAATTATAGTGAAAGATGTATAAGAAGTTGAGAATTTAAATTTTCCCATGTAGTTAATAGAAATAAAATAGTTGAGTAAGTCTTTGAAATCAGTGTCTTACTTTTAAAAATATTTTATATGATTTGCATTTTAGTTTATAAAAATAGTTTACCTATGGATATTTATTTTTAATTTTGAAATTGCTTTTTGATATTTATTTTGATTAATTGTATGGAAAAAATGCATTAAATATAAACTTCTTCAAATATTAAGAATTGAAAAGATTCCATATGTGGTTGAAACACAAGATTAATATTTGAAGATTTCTTTAATAATTTGTAGTTAAATAAGCAAATATTTTAACACTTGTGGAAATACTATTTTCTCAAGATATTCCTATCCTTATCCCTACCTGTTGTCTAATTTTCATTGAGATATAATTTTTTTAATCTATATAGATATTCCTTGTTTAATATATCCTAAATTACTAATGAATCTACTTATTACCAGCAATTAAATTGGAAACCCTTGTTGTAAAATTAGATACACCTGTCACTGAAAATTACTTTCAATATTGATTGAAAGGATTGTTTTTCATAGATTATATAATTTGATTCATTTAGCATGACTTCTGAAATAATTTATTAATTTCATTTGTAAATATTTTGAACAGTATAAAATACTTTATTTTCCAGGCTCTTTCTAATCAATGAATTATTTAAAAAAAAAGCATCAAATCATTCTCTGAGTTTCCAACTTTTTAGAAGTATATTAAAAAAATTATTATCATATAATTCTTTTAAAAGAGAAATTTTTAAAAACCCATCAATATTAATAATATTTTAATCCAGTGTTTTTCTTAAGAGTTTAATTTAATTAGAGAATTTTTATGGACTATATATTTTCATTAACTGGATACTGGTAATATTTTACAATAGAATTCGCTTTTAATTATAACTTTCTATACTTAAACTTTATGTTAATGCAATTCGAACAGGTATTAGAAAATTATTTAATTGGAAAATCAAATTAAAATTTTGTATTTTGTTTTCTTTGATTCATACTTAATTGCAGTTTATTGCTTATATTTACAGTATGAAATATATCTTATCTTTCCCTTATTTTTCAAATCTTCAAAATTGATATTTATAATTATATTTTTGTATCATCTACCTTTCTTGTATATCACATTGCTTACTAGTATATATTTATATATATATATATTCAATTATTAAGATGGAATAATTTAAAACGTTAATTAACATATTTATTGGTACCTGCTTTATATATCTATGCATCCCATATTATGTGATTAGAATAGAATTTACTAACCATCAACTTACAGGTTTGTTCAGACATAATTGCCTTCTAACCCAGTTAATAGCTAGCATGATTTATGAAACCAGTTCATTATGTTCTCTTATAATTGAAATTTACATGAATTGTGAATTCATTAATTTTCCTCAGGTTTAAATATCTATTTTTATTTTACCCCCAGTAAGAATTAAATTGTCAAAGTTTATAATGTTAATATTATAAAACCAGATGATATAGAAACATAAGGAATTACAATAATTAAGTGGCTAAGTTATTTGCCTTTTTGTATTTTTCTTCTTCAAGTCACTGATGCTGTGTTATGACATATTAGATATACTTTGCCCATTTATTTGATGACAGAGCAAGTATTAATATAAGGAATGTGATTCTGGAATACAGGAGAAGCATTTTTATCTTTATAACAATCTTAATTATGAAACAATAGGGAAAGTGCTTTCTATGCTAAGATATTTCATCTCTTTGTTTAAAGATAGAAAATGTCTATAGCATTTTCGAATCTTCCAATACTTGTAAATAGGCATTACTACCTGATGTTAATATAGTTAATTTTCAGATCAAATTCTTCCAAAAGTACTTTAGCAGAGAAAAATTGGTAAGAAAGGAGTCCCAATTAGATAAAATTTTGGTTATAAGTGGTTGGCCAAAGTGTTTAACCAGGCAAAATGATTAGATTAGTTAAGTGCTTAGGATTGGGAGTTAAAAAACATAGATGGAAGGTAAAAAAAAAAAAGAGATAGTTGAAACGAATATGTTTAGAGATGTGTGTTAGCAACAAAATAAAGAACAGAAATACTTTATGCAGTTTCTTGGAGATTATTGGTGAATAAGACTGGTCTTTTTGAGGATATAGCCCATAGTGTAAGTACTGTGAGCGCTCTGTTTCAGATTGTACCAATTGCTTGGTGCTGAGTTGTTCTCTTGCTCTTAAAGGTAATCCAATATTTTTTTATGCTTCTAATTATGAAATAAATTTGTTGCTACATGAAAAAGTCATTAAGGATTGTAGAGTCTTGCATTTGTAGGGTTTGTGTTGGTTTTAACTATGTGTTGTTTATGATCATAAAGGTGTGAACTACAGACAGGTTTTCTTGCTGAACTTAGTTTTTGTTTTTTCTGAAGGTTGAATGGCAAGTTTCAATTTCAGTATAGTTTAGTGGAAAATAAGTATGTCTATCAAGAAGCATTGAACAAATGAGTAGATAAGAACTATAGACAGAGAAAACAAAGCAATGGGTATAATTGGAATAAGATTTTCGGAGCTTAGTGTGGTTCTTAATCATTAATTTACAGGTAACCCCCCACCCCCCCAAAAAAATAAAATAAAAAAACTAAGCTGTTAGATATGCCCCAGTTGATAGGTTCCATGAACACATGTTAAAATAGCTTTTTGACAGGAGCTTTTAGTTTAGCTTATTAGGTACAAATGGTACCCAAAGGTTACAAATTTTATTTATGAAGTTAAGGATTCTGCTGATGTTGAAATAAAATTACTTTTGTTGAAGATTTTAAGGAGTGTAACGTAGAATTACTTGCTACTGACTAATTCCCACTCATATGAGTTTCCCTAAGAGCTAATACTTGTCATTTTGCTTTATACTAATTATATCTTTAATAAGCTGACAGCAGATGCTACTGTGTAAATAAGTTAGCCATGACATATAACTATGTGATTTGAAATATTAACAGTCAAGTTAAAATTATTTAGAAGCCAATACAATGTAAAATGGAAATAAAAGAATGAAAATAGAAATAATAAGGCAAATCAACAGTTTACACTTTATCTTATATTTTGATATTTGAAGGTTTAAAACTTTTGTCAAGAGAAAATTTTGGATGATGTTGAGCTGGCATCTTTCACTCAGATATAAGAGAGAGGACATGCAACATTCACAGACTAGTATTGTTGTCGTAGCCAGTATGTTTGTGTAGTTTATGTCAGTTGTTAATGAATAAATTTAATTTGGTAATGAGGATGGCCATCTTGGTCCTCAAATTACTGAGGTTCTGCACTGTTGCTTTAATAGTAATTTCGAAGTCTTGGATAAAGCATTACTCCAGATTTATCTTAATTGATGTGTTTATCTGCACATGTTCCTTGGTACAAATGTGCAGTTTTGGGCAGTACTCCCAATGTAGGAACCACTATATTTATTGCAGACTATTTTGTAGTCCCTGAAACACATATCCACATGCACAGCATGCATATATTGCTGTTGTATGTTGGACAATTTTCTGACAAAAATTTTATCAAGGAAGATTAGAGTGTATCATCTATACATTTAATCCTTTTGTATGGATCATCATTCTTTTGTCGAGATATGGTAATCTCAGGAAGTATGTGCCAACTCTGGAAATGTGAGCCTGCTTTTGAAGTATATTGGCAGGTCAGTATTTAGCAAAAGATGGCGAGTTGCCTTGTCTAAACTATACTACATTGTTAGTTGAATTAAACTCAAATTTGTTAGTAGGTACCCAACCGCTTTTACTGAGTCTTTTGGTGCTTAAACATCCAGCTACAAATAACTTGAAGTTTTTCCAGTGGACACTAAAAGAATTTTCTTACTAAAGATATATGTACTATATCTCTATTCATTTCTGCCTCTTATACAAATAATTGCTGCATAACATTACATTCCTTATGAACTCAGACCAACCTAAGCTAAGGAAAAGTATATTTAAGTTAAAAGACTTTAAGCTTGCTCTTAAACATTTGCTTTGGTGCTTTTGATACTGTAGAAGTCAACAATTTTATTTCCATATATGTAGAATTCATCATTTTTTCAAGACCAAAATTCCTTCTAAAATGTTCCTTAAATTATTAACATGATCAACATATTTGAAGGTGAAGAAAGATCATACATTATGCAGTAATGGTGATGGTGGTGGTGGTGGTTGTGGTGATGACAATGAGAGTAATCATGATAATGATAAAGATAATGATAGATAAAGTTTTGTTGGCTTAAGAAAATTATTTTCTTTTATGACTGCACAGTTATCAGTCAGCGTATTTCCAATAAATAAAATATGTTAATGACTTTAATCCAGACTGAGAACTGCTGAAATAATTGAGTTATACATGAAACATAAATTAGAGTAAACAGAATAGACAGAAAAAATTAAAAAAACAAGCTCTTCTCTTCATGCTAAAGAATGTGTTATATACAAATTTTATTACATGGTGTGTTATGGGGATGTTAATACACAGTACAAAGACAACAGATTGAAGAAAAATATTTACATTAAATAAAGACAGACTAACAACATTCATATAACTAAATAGACCACTGGAAATGTGAAAAAGAAGATTTTTAGTACTATACATGTGTGTATGTGTGCATGTATATATTTGTGTGTATATGTATATATGTGTATGTGTGTGTTTGTGTGTGTGTATATATATATATATATATATATATATACACATACACTCATAGATATGTAGGCATATATATATGCATTCAGCATAAGCACATAAAGCAATGAGAATCTTATTTATAACATGTACCCCCAACTTTGAATGTGATTGCCAGAATTATGTCTTAGGGAAAAAAATTTCTCCATTTTGACTTTTACAAAATCTAAGTCAGTTTTCTAGTGCTGCCCCTGTACTTCCTGACACAGTATTTCAACATGAGTTTTGCTTCCTCAGTGATAGGTACTACATTGGTCATTTGGAGATGAGCAGGAATTTCTGTTCCTATATAGAAAACTGCAAGCAAAACATTGGTTTAGTATGTTCTGAAGCTTCCCAAGCTAGAGTTAACTCATTATAAACAAATGAAGCAGCAAGGATCAAAATAATATACTCTTTACTCTTTTACTCTTTTACTTGTTTCAGTCATTTGACTGCGGCCATGCTGGAGCACCACCTTTAGTTGAGCAAATCGACCCCAGGACTTATTCTTTTTTGGAAGCCTAGTACTTATTCTATCGAACCGCTAAGTTACGGGGACATAAACACACCACCATCGGTTGTCAAGCAATGTTGGAGGGACAAACACAGACACACAAACATATACACACACATACATATATATATATATATATATATATATATATATATATATATATATATATATATATATATATATATACATATATACGACGGGCTTCTTTCAGTTTCCGTCTACCAAATCCACTCACAAGGCTTTGGTTGGCCCGGGGCTATAGTAGAAGACACTTGCCCAAGGTGCCACGCAGTGGGGATGAACCTGGAACCATGTGGTTGGTAAGCTAGCTACCTACCACACAGCCACTCCTGTACATTTATTTTTAACATTCCTACACACTTCAATGATTTTTGCTGTTTGTGTGCTTATACTGAATGAATTGCAGCTTGATTAGCTTCAAGACACACCAGCATATGTTTTTTTTGCTTGTTTCTATATAGAAACAAAAATGCTTCTCCCATTTCAAATGATCAAGGTGGTATATATCACTGAAGAGATGAAACCATGCCGAAACAAAGTGATCTGCAGACATCACTTGAAGGTTATAAAGGTTATAAAGAGGAAATTTTTTTCTTCTAGACAAAATCCTGCAATGAATGCTATTTACATTCAGTTGTGCAGGAATGTGTTAAAAAGAAATAAATGTATGCATCATTATATATATTTACTTGGACACATGGTTCTGGATTCAGTCTCACTGCATGACATCATGGGAAAGTGTCTTCTTCTATAGCCCTGGGTCAACCAAAACTTTGTGAGTGGATTTGATAGACAGAAACTGAAGGAAACCCACTGTATAAATCTGTATACATATCTATGCATGTGTATCTTTGTGCTTGTCTCCGATGACCATTTGACAACTGATATTGGTTTGTTTATATCTCATAACTTAGCAGCTCAATAAAATGACACTGTTAGAATTAGTTCCAGACTAGAAAAATATAAGTACTGGAGTTGATTTGTTCAATCAAACCCTTCAAGTGCCCCAGCTTGGCCACAGTCCAATGACTGAAGCAAGTATAAGCTTAATATATATGTGTGTGTGTGCTTGTGTGAGTGTTTATGTAAAACTACTATGTATGTATATATATTTATATATATTGGGTCATCCCATAAATAATGCAGTCTTTTTTTATACTTCTATTTTTCAAAATTGATAAACAAAGTTCTTTTTTAATCTAAAATATACTCTCCATCATTTTCTACAATGCTCTTACATCTATCTGGTAGATTTGCAAGGCCCTTCTTCCAAAATTCACTTGTCCGTAATGAAAAATACTCCTCCAGTACTTTTCTGACCTCATCTATGGAATTCATATTTTCCCAGCCAAATGATTTTGAAAACTGCAGAATAAATGATAATCAGATGGGGCAATGTCTGGTGAATATGGTGGGTGGGGCATCCTGATGGAAGAACACCTTTCGTCTTGAAACCAAAGATGGTCGTTTTTCTTCTAGCACTGACTTAACCCTTTTGATACCAACCCACCTGAAACTGCCTCTGGCTCTGTAGTACAAATGTCTTGTTTTCAAAAGTTCCAAATTAAAATCTTCCATCAAACCTTAGTCACAATTTATGTTCCTAACACTAGCTTAATGATAGCAAAGTTATTTTACTAAATTCTTTGTTATATCTAAAATTAAGTGAAAGAAACACAGAGCATCTTAACCACAATAGATCTCTTTTGCTATGGTTTGGTTTGGGTTTAAAAGTTCAAAGTGGACTAAACCATCCATATCCCACCAAACAGATAACAACACTTTACATGGGTGAAGACCTTCTTTAACCTGATGTTTCTCCTTTCTCTGCCCACTGTCTTCAGCACTTGACATTTTTATAGAGAAACTGGAAAAATGGAAACTGAAAGAAGTTGGAAACTGAAAGAAGCCCATCATATTTATATATATATATGTATATATCTACATGTGTATATCTTTGTGTCTTGTCTATCCCCACTGCCACCGCTTGACAACTGGTCATGGTGTGTTTACATCTATGTAACTTAGGAGTGTGGCAAGAGACTGATAGAATAAATACCAGACCTAAAAAATAAGTCCTAGGGTTGATTTGTTTGACTAAAATCCTTCAAGGTGGTTCCCCAGCATGGCCACAGTTATGACTGAAACAAATAAAAGATAAAAGATATATATATGTGTATATGCATATGTATATGTATATGTATATGTATATATATATATATATATATATATATATATATATATATATATATATATATATGTATGTATGTATGTATGTGTATGTGTGTGTGCATTTGTGTGCAATATTGCATAGTAGCAGAATGTGAGCATTGAATCTGAAAAATATGCATAACTGGAAAGAAATGAGATGTGCATGATTTAGTGACTGTATAATGTTAGTACACATATATGACTCAGCATTAATGAGCCGAGAGAGAAACTGGATGTTTGGGAAATCAGATATAATATGTAAGAGGTTAAAAATGAGTTGGTATCCACATATGATGTGTATGGAAGTTGACGGATAAAAATGTGTGGAATGAGACAAGTGAAAGGATCCTGTTGAAGAAAATAGTTGAGGAACACATGAAAGCAAATGCAAGTTGATCTCAGGATGCTGAACCTCACAAAGATGGCAAAATATTGCTCAGGCAGTAAGACAGCAACAAAACACTGTAGTGAAGACTTGTCCTATCCTTGTGAAAAAAGAAAACAGAAGTAAAATGATGGTGATGGTGATGGTGTTGATAATGATGATTTTGTGGTGGTAGTGGTGGTGTTAGTGTGTGTGTGTTTAAAAACATATTCCAAGAACTGATGGGGGTATGCATTGTTAAAAATTATATGTACAAGTATAGTGTGTAGTAACATGCATGTGCACCTGTGTGACTAATAATGAGTGAGGGAGAGACAGTAGATTTTGCAGCAATAGCTGACAGACAATTTATCAGAATGCATTACCAGAGCTATTTATCTTGTTTTGCAGCTCATCTGCTTTTTGCATAATAATTTCTACTGTTTCACAGCTTAAAAAGTAATCCTTTTCAAAGCTTTGTACAGTGCAACAGCTTAAACAATGTAAAAAATAGCAAAGTTTTTTTTTATATCAATGCCAACATATATAAAAAACTTAGGAATGATAATGTTTTTCCTCATCACTCTAAATTAAATATTCATTTATTCATAGGTTTAATAGATTTAAATTTTTTATGCATTAATTAGATACCTTCCCTCTAGAGTATTGATTTTATTATGGGAATTATGATTATGTATAATGATATGTATATGGTTACAATCTATGTATTTGATTTTGCATGGGCTTCATAATCTTCATTAAAATATTATTCAGGCATGTGCAATATAGTCATATCTAGGTATGACTGTATTGTGTGTATGTACACATGTTTATATGTACGTGTATAGATGTAGTTTTGAATCTTTATCAATATGTAAGAGCGTGTAGGTGTCTATATTTCCATTAGATATATGTATGTATATACATGTATATATGAACATACATACATACATACATACATACACACATACATACATAATGTATATATCCTCTCTAGTGGTATATATGAATATCTGAGTATTTACACATTGGACACTAGTGGTTTCCTTTTCTGATATCATTATGAATTTTTTTTTTTTTGTAAGGTGACAAGCTGGTAGCATTGTTAGTGTGTCAAATAAAATACTTAGCAGCATTCCTTACAGTCTGAGCTCAAATCTCACTGATGTCAACTTTACCTTTTTTCCTTTCAGGATCAATAAAATAAAGTACCAGTCAAGTACTGGCATCAATGTAGTCAACTTATTTTTCCCCTTAAATTACTAGCCTTGTGCCAAAATTTTAAACATTAATAACACTTTTTTATGTAAAACTCCAAGGAACAAACTATTAACAAATAGCTATATATTAAATTAATCTCTTTGTTTTATACATAAGTAAAATTTCTCATGAATACTATTCTAAATGTTTTTATCAATTAAGACCAAGCCAGTTATTCATATATTTTACTTATTTTTTAGAAAGGAGATAATATCAAGAAATTCAGAGAAGAAGTGAGTATGGATATTTGTTTCACACTTTCTTTTTATGATATTTAAATATTATGCTTTAATTCTCTAAAAATATTTTAGTCATTTATTTCTAACCTTTTAGCCTTATTTTTTAAAAATTAAATTATATTTTAAAATCAAATTAAATGAATATTTTCTAACTTGTGATTTGTTCATTTATGAAATTAATTTTTAAAAACTTTTTAAATATTTTCTACTGGTGCAGTTGTAATTTTTTGGTAAAATGAGTTTGCAATCTAGTTTTATTCTTTATTGGATCTATGTTACATTATAACTTTCTATATTCTTTCCGTTATAAATATGCTGCTTTGTAGGAATAATGGTTCCATTACACACAGAAACAAGGGTCTTCTGGTGTCAAAACATTAATGTAGTTAAATTAAGACAAAGAAACAGCAAATGTTTTTTGTTCAATTTCTGATGCATATAACTTTGCCTTTCATCTGTCCATTATGAGATAAAGTTGGATATTGACATAAATATTAAAAGTCCTTTACTGTATATTCATCAAGATCTATTTTTTTCGTTGATGCTTTTAAATAGTTTTCAAATGCATGTTTTTTTGTTTATTACAGAGTGGAGCTAAAATTAACATATCAGATGGCTCTTGCCCAGAACGAATAGTAACAATTACAGGTTCTTTAGAGAGCATTAACAGAGCCTTTACAATGATTTGTAAAAAATTTGAAGAGGTTTGTTCTAATAACATTTTAAACTTCTCGTAAATATTCATTTATATTTTGAAGCAGTTTTATGAGTTTCTAAATTGGCATAAAGATTTTAAAGATTTTTTTAATAATCTTTTGATAAATATTTTGTTATAGCTATGTTATTTTAATGAATAATTTAATTTCTTTACTTTTTAAATTGATACCAATTTTAATTTTTATTTTTATTAAAGATATAACTTAATTTAAAATCTTTCTACATTTTCCTAATTGCTATTAGGATCTTCAGAACACACCTACGGTGCCTAAGCCTCCTGTTACTCTCCGATTGGTTGTGCCAGCCAGTCAATGTGGCTCTTTAATTGGAAAAGGAGGCTCAAAAATTAAAGAAATCCGAGAAGTATGTTTTTTTTTTAAATTTTCATTTAATTTTTCATTGATTATATTTATTCCCTTAATTTAGTTTGGTTAGTGTGTAGTAGTATTGAAATTAACATGAAAATTAAATTGATGCTCAAGTCTATAAATGCCACAAATTTCATACTGTTAATGGTCAATTTTCACCAAGCAGTAAATGTTTACAATTGTACCAATTATTGGCTATTAAGGTAAAAGAATGACAGAAGCAGTAGAATATTGAACTCAATGCTTTTCTGTATTTGGTGTTTTTCATTTACTACATTCTAAATTTAAACTCAACTGGAGTTGGATAAAATCAATAAAATAAATTTAAGTCAAATTAGTCAACTCTTTACATATGTATGGGCTTTTCAGAATCTAAGAAATTCAAATTTGTGGTAATTATAACATTAATATTAACAAAACTCAAGCAAATTTAATTTACTATCAATATTTGGGATTTTGTTAAATTTCTTCCAACAACTTTTTCCAACAATTTAAAAAAATTTCCCCAGATTATTTTCAAACAAATGTTGTTCTGATATAGTTTTACATGCTGATGATGAAAATCACATTCATTTTTCTTCTAGAAATTAACAATAAAGAAGTTACAGGTATTTAAAGTTATGTAATTTTAGCCAATCAAAAGCCTCCATTGCCAATATTTTGGATATCGCAACTATCTGTTGCCATGGAAATGAGCATAAACAAGGATAAGACAATGACAATGAAACCTTTAGGTGGTCTCTCAACCTGCTAGAAATAGTAGCAAAATCTTT
Organism: Octopus bimaculoides; assembly: GCF_001194135.2. NCBI lineage: Eukaryota > Metazoa > Mollusca > Cephalopoda > Octopoda > Octopodidae > Octopus > Octopus bimaculoides. The sequence goes on from NC_068997.1 coordinate 37,521,137, forward strand.
CTTAAATTACAGTATAACATCTAAAAAACAAACGAAAACGATGGCACATTATATAATGTAGTTGTTCTATTAAAGTGCAAAGTGCACTGGGAAGACTTTTTTGAGAGGACCAATGTCTCTCTCTTCACTAATTCTCATCCATGCTTGCATCATGTATGTATGTACACCTTTTCCTACCAAACCTGTTATATAAACAGAGGATGTAAATTTGATCATCATCATCATCATTATCATCATCCTTTAACGTCTGTTTTTCATGCTGGCATGGGTTGGACTGTTTGACCAGAGCTGGCAAGCCAGAGAGCTGCACCAAATTCCCGTCTAATTTGGCTTGGTTTTTTTCAGCAGGATGCCCTTCCTAATGTCAATCACTTTACAGTGTGCTATGTGCTTTTAATGTGACACTGGCATGAGCACTTTTATGTGGCACCAACATGAGTGCATTCTATGTGTCACCAGCATGGGATTATTACAGGTCAATCCTCTTCACCAGGAGGAGTGGTCTTAAGACTTCAGCTGTGGAGATGGGGCTTCTTCCTTTATTCCTTTACTTTTCTGTATAACTTGAAACAATAGACACACTTCTATTTCTTTTATACTTCATAAGTTATATGCTCCTCTCATTATCTCATAATCTTTCACATTTTACTTGTGTGTTTTTCATTGAATATATACATACGTATATATATGGGTTTGGCTACTCTACATTGATAAGGGGCAACTACCCTGAAACTAGTCTGTAGATGCCAAACCAGCAAGGGGAAGCTGCTGACCTCCCCTGTTCGAAGGTTATAATGGACACAGGTTCGTGTGTCACACAGCTAGCTAGAGGCGATGGCCTCTTGGAGCTAATCAATGGCAGCATTCGTCCTATTTTCCTGGACTGCCATGTTAGCTTGGCGATAACTATTAGTATCCACCAGTACTTCTGCCATAGTCTCTTTTAGAGAGATTTTGAAATATTAATATCTATATATCTATATCTATATCTATCTATATATATATATATATATATATATATATATATATATATATATATATATATATATATATATATATATGCACATACACATACACACAAGTGTGTATATGTATATATATATATGTATAGGTGCAGGTGTGGTTGTGTGGTAAGAACTATTAATTTTATGTATATACATTAGCAAATCACTAAATCATTCATTAATTTGGATGATGTAAACATATATACTAATAGTGAAACAAGCTGAAGAAAGCTGAAATCGAGCAGGCTTATCTGATGAGGCAACAGAAATTGCTGAAACTGACATCAGTATTAAGAATTCTCAGTTGGCATTTTTTGGACAATTCAGGTCCCTGCTAGTGTATATGTTTTTATTCATGTGTGTTAATTACAGCATTAGAGCCTTCTAGCTCATACTTCTAGCAATGTAGGTGTTTCTTAATGCCCTAGTCACATTTAGTGACAATTATAATTCTCCTTTTTAGTAAAACATTGCAACCTGCTGTTTATATTAATTGTATATATATATATATATATAAAACTATATAACAATATTTATGACTTGCAAGTAATTTAATTTGTGAGTTAGAACAAAGACTTTTGCATTGTAGTAGAGTCATTGTAGCCATTATAACATAGCCATTATAACATAGCCATTATAACATAGCCATTATAACATAGCCATGGCTATATTCAGTTTTACTTTTATAAAATCTACACATTTCATCTGACTTTACATTCTGAGTTCAAATTTCACCAAGGTCGACTTTGCCTTTCATTCTTTTGGGGTCGATAAATTAAGTACCAGTTGTGTACTGGGTCGATCTAATTGACTGGCCCCTTCCCCCAAAATTTCAGGCATTGTGCCTAGAGTAGGAAAGAATAAAGTCTATAAATTTTTTTTTTATTGTTTTAAAGACTATATCTCACTGAGTATTTTCATTTGCCATAATATAATTTTTTGAAATATATATTTTTTGACATCAGTACAAACTTTTGATTTTTATCAATATTTTCTCTCTGAATATTTTAAAAATATAACTTGAAAATTTTTTCCTTAATCTTATTCATTAATAGAGTACTGGGGCCTCAATTCAGGTAGCCAGTGAAATGCTTCCCAATTCTACTGAACGGGCTGTGACAATATCAGGGACGGCAGATGCAATTATACAATGTATCCAAAGTATCTGTTCTATTATGTTGGAAGTGAGTATTTTGAATATTTAATATTATTTTTTTTAGTTTCCAAATTCTTTCTAACATTGTTAAGTTTATTAAGACTTTAAGAATTAATTTTTATAGTATATATTGTAATTAAGTAAAGAAAACCAGTTTGTTCATTATTAAATTAGATCTGTCTTACTCTTTTGCTCTTGGCTTATATTCACATTTATCTGATAAAAAGTTATATACTGAAGTGAAGATGATAGTATTAAAAGTAGGTCCATGTTAGCCCAAGTTCCAGCTAGCTCTGTGAAATATTCATGAATTTTACAGCACTGCCATGGCTTAATTGTGGTAAGTCATTTCTCCCTTTGGTATCTGTTTACTGCTGAGTGTATTTGTACAGAAGCGGTAACTTGATTTGAACTGCCTACTTTGGTTGATTGTCTGACTCCCTTTAGAATTGATTATTTGTAGCTTTTGTGCATGGTAACAATGCTAGGATTTCTTTTGTTTTGGTCAAATGAAAAATATGATTAATGAAAAGCCAAAAGCCAGAAGCCAGAAAATAAGTTATTCTAAAATATGTGGATTTTAAATTATGATATAAATGTCTCTTCTTTTTAATTCATTTAATTTTTCAAAATATATGATCTGTGTCTGTAAACCCCTTTTTATTCATTTGCTTATTTATGTACCATCTCTATGGTTACAATGAACGAGTCAGTTTAAAGTTTTGTTGAAATGTCTCATCGCTTCCCCCCACCATCACTTTTTCTTCTCTTTCTCTTTGTTTTCACCATAAATTAAAGCACTAAGATTTGAAATAAATGAACGAATCAGAGCTATATAACTTTTCACCAAAGACTAATGTTATTCATAGCTACTGACTTAGCAGTTCTGTTTTTTGTTAGTGTTATTATATACATTTTCTAGACATAGTTAAGATTTTGATAAACTTTACTTTTAATAGCATAAATGCATGTCCATCTCTTTTTAAATTGATTACTGAATTCTATTTAATAACATTTTATCAAATTTAGATTACTAAGTCAAATGAAATGCTACATTGACTACAGACATCTTTTATGCACTTAACTTCAAATGCCATTGCCCACAAGACAACAGATAGATCATATTGTCAGTTAATTATTATAATTTCTGTAAATTATGAACTCAGATTATAAAACATTATCCAAATGCTTCTTCAAAATCTATTTCTAGAATGCTTCAGTGGCTCACTGAAGAATCTGTTGTTGCTGTTGTCATAATTGAAAATTGCATTTCAGTAGTTGAAAGTGTCACATTTGAAATAAAAAGAAATACACACAATCAGTTTCTATTGTTTTGATAGAAGTTATTTCTAGAGTGGTGAAGATTGATTGTACTAAGCTTTGAGTTGCATACCTTTCAATTATCTCCAGATGTCATATTTTAAAATTTATTTAGGTCAAGTGTATTCTCAAACAACTCAAATATTATTGATCGGAATTACAGAGCATGGAAACTTTATAACCCTAAATTATTTTACTGTTAAAATACTTTTGTTATAACAATTTTATCTGTCATGGATGACTAATTCCTACTACTTTAGTATAAAATATAAGTGTGCCACATTTTCTTGCTATGTTGACTGAACGGAATAGAATAAGACATACACTTAATAGTAGTTCCTTATAATCAAGGAATTTAGTTACTTAGCCATCACAGAAAAATAATCCATTTTCATTTTGATATTTATTTTGAAAGGGATTCACAAGTTGTGTATAATAGATTTTTGTAGATAATATATAATTCTTGCTGATATCGACCAGAGGGATGGCTTCAGGCCAGTGTGAAAAGTGGTCAATACATGTAAGTATATAAGTGAATCTGCAACTAACTGGCCAAGGGCCAACCAAGACAATATAGATATGTTGGAAACAAGCGTCTTGATTTTCAAAGGTGTTGAGAGATGTATTGCTGCTAGTCAACTATACAAAGTGAAGTACAGTGCAATTCTTTCTCTTTGCCTGGCTCCCTCTGGCACTTTCTCTCTTGTGCTTGGCTTTTCACCTATATCCTGTGCGGTCATGCACAGCTAAAGGAAAATCTACATACTGGCTTCCTCTCTAAACACACAACTATCATGGGTAGCAAAAAAAAAAGAAGACTGCTGGGAAAATGGAATATTGGGTTAAATGAAATGCAGTCTATCTCAGAATTCAAATGTCATCAAAATAGATTTACTTTATAATGGGTAATTGGGTATGCATTTATGTTAAAACCCTTCCTTATTTTTGTTGGTAAAAAAAAGAAAAAAATCAATTTGAGTTTTGTTACATTTTTATAATAAATTTCAAAACCCAAGTCAGATTGTTACAAATGTAATAATATAAATTATAGGCACATGCATGGCTTTGTGGTAAGAAGCTACTTCCTAGCCTCATGCTTCTGGGTGTATGGTATCTTAGACTATTGCTCCAGGCTGACCTTAGCCTCGTGAGCAGATTTGGCAGACAGAAAGAAACCTGTCACACATATGTGTGTGTGCGTGTGTGTGTGTATGTGTGTGTGTGTGTGTTGTGTGTGTGTGTTGTGTGTGTGTGTGTTACTATCTTCTTTCTTAGACATTACTTGATAATAGTAAATGAGTGTCACTGTCATTCAAGCAGTGTTCTTCATTTCCAATCTTCCTCAAAAGTATGTCTGATCAAGGGGAAATATTACTTAACTTGGAAACAACTGAGGGTTGGTGACAGTAAAGGTATCTAGCAGTAGAAATGTAGGGTCACTTTGAGTTTTGCATTGCTGATTTACAAGGCATATCTCAGTTAAATTAATATAATTCTATCAACTAGTTGTAAATATGTAATGTTAAGTTCATGTGTTGTAGACATTAAAAAAATATATATACTCTATGTTTCCTTAGATATCAAATCCATCACCAAGAGTTTAATCTCTTTATACATTTGATAATATAAAACTGCTAGAAACAACATTCAGTTTCTTAAATAAAAAAACTGTCAAACAAATAATTGTACAATGTGCATTAAAAAAAATATCTATTATTTATATTTTTAATATTTATACCTTTATGATGTTATTGTTTACATCTTGAACAAATTGTATCATAGATTTGTATTTCTTTGATAAATATGTTTTATATTCAGTGTAAAATTATTAGTTGGCATATTTATATTGTTTTCAACATATCATTTAGCATGTCTTAGTAATTTTGTGTCTGTGTATATTGATATATTATAATGTGTATTTTTTTTTTTAATGAGTAATCTTTTATTTCCAAATGTTATTATTTTCTCTTTAGACAAAAATATAGATTTTAATCCTTGTTGAATTATAAAGAAGAAAACTAATAGTGATGACTTGTCTTAGTCTTATGGAGTTTATAGTTTCTGAATATTGATAATAAAATGCAATTTTTTTAATAGAGAATCAGTCTTTTTGTGTCTCTTTGTCCTGATTTTTTGGCTTGTATATACTTATATATTTATGCACAGTCAGTAAATGAATATCTTTATAAGAGATTACTATAAATATTTTTGAAAGGAAGATACTTGAGTTTATTTGTTAAATTATTAATATTCAAATTAATTTAAGGGTGGTGAGCTGGTAGAACCTTTAGTATGTTGGGCAAAATGTTTAGTGGAATTTTGTCCTTCATTATGGTCTGAGTTCAACTTCTGCCAAGGTTTACTTAACCTTTCATCCTTTCAGGGTTAATAAAATAAGTACCAGTTGAGCACTGGGGTTGATGTACTCAATGTACCTCCTCCCACAAAATTGCTGACCTTGTGCCAAAATTTGAAACAAATATTTATTTAAATTATTTAGACTATAGTGTGGTTTCAAGCATACAATTTTTATCTATGACATGTATAGAAATACATAACACACCGAATATCACTTATATTTGATTCTATCATTTATATGTCAAATATTTTTATTCTATGTGAGTATGATACAAAGAGAAAGGTTGATCTTACAATTCATTCATTCAAAACCTTAATTAAGAAATTACATTCCTGTGAAATTGGAATATGACTCAGAGGAACTTATTATCAAACTTTGTGATGTATTTACATAGGCAATTCCACCTGGTTATTACACATTTGCAATATAAGAAAATGAATGCAAAATCATCAAAGCATATGTTAGTTTGTAGATGACTATTTTACTGAAATTTTTAACTGGAATAATGATAGCTTGTTGCTAAAGGCATGAAACCAAAAATTACTAGGAGCTTCTAGACTGTCAAATGTTTTTTGTTCTTGATTGAATACACTTTGCCTGTCTTCTCTGCATACTGTATTTCTGTACTTTCAATATTATTCAATTTTATTTACAGTTCCTATTTAATTTTACAATTTTACTAATTTTTTAAAAATGTCATATATTACAACTGAAATAGTGAATGAATTCCTTTTCCACAGCTTCCATCACTTACAGCTAAAATGTGTTTTATGTCATTTTAAAACAATTTCAAAGTTTTTATTTCTCACAATGATTATGAATGTAATAGCAATCCAGGTATTGAAGTATTGTTTTAAAGAAAGAATGCTAATCTCATATTTACTTAATGTTTCAGCTAAGTAAAAATCTTATATGTACCATCTAAAATGTTATCCTTTCCTTTTTGTTTCAAAGTGACCTCTCATAAGGTATGCTACATTTAATGTATTATAGGATATCTTGTATATATTGTATAGTCAACTATCATATTAATAGTTAAGTAATCAATGAAGTTTCATTAAATATTTTATCTACTTTATTATTATTATTATTATTATTATTATTATTATTATTATTATTATTATTATTATTATTATAATGATAATAATAATAATTATTATTATTAGGGTGGTAAGCTGTTAGAATCATTAGCATGCCAAACAAAATGCTTAGCAGCATTTCTTCTGGCTTTATGTTCAGTGTTCAAATTTTCTTTGAGGCTGGCTTCTCCTTTCATTCTTTTGGGATCACTAAATTAGGCACCTGTTGAGCACTGGTGTTGATGTAAATGCTTAGACACTCACCAAAATTTCTGGCCTTGTGCTTATTATAGAAATTATTATTATTACTATTGAGTGGGAGAGCAGCACACACCATCAAAGTGATGCTGGGGTACAAAAATATGATGCCCAATATACCTGCCATGACTACCTGTCTGATATACCAGGCGTATGCATCACAACCATACATGTGCAACATGGTGGTCTCATATCAAGATAAATAGTGCATAACCTCGCAGGTGGGGCCCTGTTAGAATTTACTTCAAGTCAAGTAGCCCATTGCACTCAAAAGATCACAAAATAAGGGTTGTTTAAGGATGTTGAACAAAACACCCATGTTTCCAGAGATGGATTATTCAAATCCCAAAGAATTCCTCTCAGCACATGGATATGATGCTCCCTCACTACTTCTGTTTATGATCAGGGATGCACATATCGTCAGCCAATAATTATTATCATTGTTATCATTATCATTGTTATTATTATTATTATTATTAATAATAATAATAATATTATTATTATTATTATTATTATTATTAAGGCAGTGAGCTGGCAGAATCATTAGCATGCTGGATGAAAAGCTTAGTGGCATTTCACCTGTCACTACGTTCTGAGTTCAAATTCTGCCATGGTCAACTTTGCTTTTCATCCTTTTGAGGTCAATAAATTAAGTACTTGTGAAACACTGAGGTTGATATAATTAACTGGTCCTCTACCAACAAAATTTCAGGCCTTGTGCCTTTAGTAGAAAGAATTATTGTTATTATTATATGTTTGACTTTTGCTTTGTATTTGTACAAGTTGGCTCCAAGTCTCACCCAGAGACCTCAAGAGACAACAAGTTCGAAGTTCAAGTTGGTATTATGCCTAGGGTCTCGTATATTTGGTTTTGCACATAGTATAGTTCTAGAGAATGTTTAAGAAAACATAAGTTTGTTTTAAAATTTAAGATTACATAGACAGTATTTTATGTAGGATATGGGTAATTCCCATGAGCACTATCTTTTGAATTTCTTCCATTTTTGCTTTTCCTGATATTTGAGCTAGGCAGGAATCAGACCCTTTTGCTACCATTCCTAGGGCACCTATGACAACAGGTATTGTTTTAGTCTTGAGGTTCCACATTTTGCCAATCTCTATTTCAAGATCTTTATACTTGTTCAGTTTTTGGTCGGTCTTAACAGATACATTTATGTTGGTTGGGACAGTCATATCAATGAGGAAGGATGGTTTTTGTCTGAAGTCTTTCAACATAATGTTTGGCCTATTTGCATCTATCTTTCTGTCAATTTGAACAGTGAAGTTCCAGAGGAGTGAGATGCGATCATTTCGAGCACTGGAGGTGGTTTGTGTTCCCACCAGTTTTTATCATAGGGCAGATCCAGGTTTTTGCAAATTACCCAGTGCTGCTCTATCATGCCTGTTGAGATACTCTGTAGATGCAAGAAGACTGCACATGGAGACAACATGATCAGTGGTTTCATTTTGTTGTTTACATACACGACATGTTGGGCTACTGCTGTTCTTTAATATGTTGGCTTAGTACTTTCTTGTAGGTAAGCATTGATCTTGGGCTGCTGTGATAAACCCATTGATGGGTAAGGGCTTTGTTAACATCGGCATTATTAGCTCTCTTTGGGTATTTGCCATTGAGAGGTTTTTCTTGTTGTTTGTCAGTAAGAATACCTAAGGCAGCAGTTTTA
>NC_068997.1:37530523-37541044 GCF_001194135.2 Octopus bimaculoides
GAATTGTTTAACAATTGCTAGTAAGCCCTTTAGTTGTTGGTCATTTTTTGCAAAGAGCTTTAAATCATCCATGTAAATGAGATGATTTATATTTTTATCAAACATTCTATAACTGTGTTGTATATCATTGAGCAATTGCAAGAGAGGTATTAAGGCTAGACAAAAGAGGAGTGGTGATAGAAAGTCAACCTGAAAAATGTCACATGAAATTCTTGCATCTCCAGCATTGAGAGATTCATTGTCACTGTTCAAAGTCAGTAATGTTCTCCATGATCTCATACTTACAAACAAGAAGTTATGCAAAATAGATGCTATTTTACACATTGCCAAACATTTCTTAATCCAGTTATGTGGTAGACTATCAAAATCTTTTTTATAACCTGCCCAAGCTATCAACAAATTTTTGTGTCATTTGTGACAATCTTCCAAAATCATCTTCTTGATGAGTAGCTGATGTTTACAACCATAGGACCCACGTTTACATCCATTTTGCTCATTAGGGAATATGCCACTTTTTATTAAAAAACGATAGGTATATTCAGACAAGACAGATGTTAGTATTTTATACATTTGTTGTTAAGCAGATTATGGATCTCAAATTTTTTGGTTCATTTGTTTCTTCATTTATTATTATTATTATTATTATTATTATTATTATTATTATTATAGATGTCACACTGTATGCAATATTGTGGGGTTGTTGATTGAAGATATTGTGTCTACAGGGGGTTTGTACTGTTTGTCAAGTCACAACAATGACCTCAGACAGTCAGTACTTTACGCAATATATGTGCAGTTCCAAGTAATGTCGATTTTTGTAATACTTCTAGATTGTAGGGTATTTTTAAGGTTTTCAGATACTTTTTCAGATTGGGTGGTATTGAACCCAATGCTCCAATGACAATAGGGATAAGCTTTATGTTCGACTCTCGTAGCTGCCACATCTTAGCGATCCCAATTATCAGGTCTCCATATTCATCAACTTTTTCTCTTTCTTTCATGATGATGTGTTGATCTTCTGGCACTGCTACATCCATTATTAAGCACTCTTGTTTGTCCCTCCTAAAGGTTACTATATCTGGCCTTTGGTGCTCTAACACTTTGTCTGTTTGGAAATCAAAGTCCCAGAAGATTTTTGCCTTTCTCTTTTCGTCCATGACCTTTTCCAGTGTATGTTGTTACCAAGCACCCATAACCTCATATCCATACTTATGGCAAAGTAGACAGTGGAGGTTTTGGGCTACTTTGTCATGTCTATGTTTGTACTAACAATGTGAGTCACACTTTTGACCCTCTTCCCATATATTCTGCAGAGGTTTGTTGTACTTGTGTGGTATATATTCTTTTTCACTTAGTTGGTATTCAGTGCCTGGTCCTGCACAGCGATGATTAGGCTTTCAGTATTCTTTTTAGGTCACCCTTGTTGAGCCACCTCTATGATGCTTCCTGGTCTTTTAATTTGTTAGTAGGGTTTCTTCTCTCTCATTGGCTGTTCTTGTTCAGAATTCATGAGCACTCTCAAGTCCATTTTTGTTAACGCCTTCTGCACAAGCTGTTTACCAAATATTCTGCAGTGTTTCTTCTTTCACTGTTGATGCACACTCATATGCTAATAAGCCCACATCCACCCTTCATGTACAGCCTGTATACATTTGCCTTAGGGTGGAGGGCACCATGCATTTCGGGTAGTGTGATTGAGTTGGTCAGTCTCTGCTTGTGCCCATCTCAGGATGAAATTGAGGTCCCCTCCCTTCAATTTCAAGCCTTGTGCCTTTCGTAAAAAGGATTATTATTGTTATTATTAAGGCAGTGAGCTGGCAAAATTGTTAGCACGCTGGACGAAATGCATAGTGGTATTTTGCCTGTCACTATGTTCTGAGCTCAAATTATTATTATCATCATTATTAGTCAGGCATACTTTTCCATAGCTTGTCTCTTTCAATGAGCTGCAAACCTGGATTAGGCATGGACCGAAGAGGGGCGCTTGGCACCTCAAGTACCGTCAAGCACTCACAGCCCTCCACCAAGTGGGCAATGCAGTTAGTGGTAGTTCCACTCTAGTGTTCTATAGAAGGCTAGTGGAGGGAAAGTGCAATGATGTTCTTAGGGAAACTCTGGGCATCGATGAAGATCAACTAACCAGTCTATTTTGGAGAACTTTTGGGCCTGAGCCTATGGATAACTTCCAGAAATCCCTTGCCTGGCAGTGCTACTGAGATGCACTGCCTGTTTGAGATAAAATTTACAGGCACGGAAGTGTTGTCAGCTGCCCAAGGTGTGCCCAGAACAATGAAACCATTCTGCACACACAAGTCCAGTGCCTGAGTATTGCTGACCTGTGAGTTTAAGTTGAACATCTGCTGTTGCATGCAGGATGGATCCAGTATCATCTGAATCCATTGTGAAGAATGAATTATTATTATTATTATTATTATTATTATTATTATTATTATTATTATTATTATTATTATTATTATTAGTAGTAGTAGTAGTATAGTAATAGTAAGGCAGCAGGCTGGTAGAATTGTTAGCATGCAGGAGGAAATGCTTAGCAGTATGTCATCTGTCTTTACACTCTGAGTTCAAATTCTGTTGGGGTCAACTTTGGATTTCATTCTTTCAGGGTCAATAAAATAGGTACTAGTCAAGTACTGGGGTCAATGTAATTGACTAGCCCCCTCCCACAGAATTTCCAACCTTGTGCCTTTGGTAGAAAGGATGATTATTATTATTATTATTAAGGCGATGAGCTGGCAGAATTGTTAGCACACCAGGTAAAATGCTTTGCGGTATTTCGTCTGTCTTCCCATTCTGAGTTCAAACTCTGCCAAGGTCGACCTTGCCTTTCATCCTTTCGGGGTTGATTAAATAAGTACCAGTTACACACTGGTTCGATGTAATCAACTTAATCCCCTTCCCCAAATTTGAGGCCTTGTGCTTCCAGTAGAAAGGATTATTATTATTATTATTATTATTATTATTATTATTATTATTTGTTCAAATAATCTGTTTTGCATTCTCCTGGTCAAGTACTTTAGATAGACAATTTCCCAAATTTGTGACTTTGTACCTTTGTAAAAACATCATTAGCATTATCATTGTGTCGATAGGATTTAGTTGTAGAAATGAGAAAGTAATGCCTGAAACTATTTAATCTCATAACTTTATGATCTAAATTCAAATGTCACAGAGGACTGACTTTGTCTTTCATCCCCCCACCCTAATAAATATTAGTCAAATATGGTGGTCAGTTATAGTGATATTACTTCTCTTAGTATATGTGACAGTGTGTCAAAAATCCTTATTGTTATTAATAGTGTAATAGTGCTGTTGTGCATTGAAACTGGATTTTAGGATTTAATTGCATCATCAAAATAATTATAAATTCTCGAAGAATGTGAAAAAATATTCTGGTTGAAAACGATAATTATTTCTAATTTTGGCACAAGGCTGGAATTTTAGAGGGAGGTGGCTAGTTGATTACATTGATCCTAGTATTTGAATGGCACTTTGTTTCATCAGCTCCAAAGGAATAGAAAGTAGGTTGACCTCAGCAGCATTTGTATTCTGAATATGATTATATAGAAAGCTGGAACAAATACTGCAAGGCATTTTGTCTAATGTTTTAATGATTCAATCAATCCACTGCTCTCGTGTAAAAAAATAAAACTCCCTTAAGTTTGCATTTCATATAAGATTCTAGATAATAACTTAATTATTTATAATATCATCACCTTAAATATCAACAAAGATATCAGGTCAATAATATATTAGGGAATCTTACTGAAGTTTGTGATATTTAGTATAAATTTTCATCATTTAAATATGTAGAAACATTTTCTGTGTGAAAAATTAGCTTTACTGTTGAAATTTGATTTTACCATAGCTATGGATTAACTAGAGCCTTGAGAGTGAAATATTGTTGATGGAAACTGTATGGAAACCTTGTGGAAGGACTGGTCCTGTTCTTGAGTGGCAAACTTATATTGTTGCCAGATTTAACAGCACCATTGACTTTCAAGTTCCTTTAGCAGAGTACACTCTGTTGAAAGTATTTGAGTCAGGTTTCAAATCTGAGGATGACTTTCTCCCTTCCTCCTTTCTAAGTTTTGGACATTTATAGACACTTCGTCTTCCTTTGACTAAGCTATTAAAAAAAAATTAAGAAACTGGTGAAATAAGAAAAGATTTGAAAATCTTTTTTTTAAATATTTATTATATGATTAAGTATAATGAATATAGGCATGACTGCAGTGAAGATGTTTGCTTCACAAACACATAGTTCTAGGTTTGATCTCTCTATGTGCAGTACCTTAGGCAAGTGATTTTTATTAAAGCTTCAGTGAAATTTGGGAGACATAACTGTGTAAGCCTATCTATCCATCTATCTGTCAGTCTGTCTATCTGCTAGTCAGCTAGTCAGAGGGAGTGATTGTATGTATCAGCCTGGGATGGCAGAATCAGTAAATCAAACCAAAATACCTTTTGGTAATTGATTCCATTCCAGTTATGTCCATTTAATCCAAGTTGTCTTGGCTCTTTTTCTTATGAGGAGGAGAAAATAGTCATTAAAAGGAAGCAAAGAATAACCAAAAAAAGACTTCTGTTTAATGTTTATGTGTATAAAATATCTTATAGTCTACTTAGTAGTTATGTAATTCTTTGCTTTGCAGTCTCAATCAATAGTCCTTCATTTAGACAAACCTTTGTAGTTAATATTGCTATTACTTTTATGAATATAATGAAGATTATATTCATAATAAAATTCCTATTATGTGATAACTGTTGAGCTCATTTAAAGACAACAAATGACAATCCAAAGGTTTTACTTCATTTGAAATGAAGCTGGAATATTGATATTTAGAATGATTGTTTATCAACTCATTCATTTTAAAACATTTATTGGCATCAAAACACCTAGAATATACTGAACATAGTAATTGCATTTTGTGTAAAAAGTTTTTGAAAGGTTCTTTATACAATCACAACCATTTTCTAGCAATTTTTATGGTAAACAAATAAATTGCGGTCATTATCTTTTCTTGCTTCATCTGGATTTTGTTTTTGGCTGATTGCTGATCTTTACATCTTTTCACAAATATTAATGATGAAATCAATGAAAAATAAGATGAGTGAGCAGAAAAATCATCCTTTTGTAACAGTTTGCTGCTGTTTTTCTCTCACTGGAATACTTTTAATTTCTTATTTTAATGAATTTTGTTAACACTTTATGACAAATTTAACAACTCTTCTAGTTTTTCAGGTCAACAATGGAGTGGCTACCACAGACCCTTTCTTACACTCTCCTACTTATCCTTTAAATTCCTTTTACCTTCCTTTTCTCCAGTCCCCTCCTAAGGGAGCAACCATCCCATACCGTCCAAAACCTGTAATGCCTCCAGTGATATTTGCTGGTGGACAGGCATATACCATTCAAGGACAAGTACCAGTTCCAAGCCCAGAAGTAAGTTTCTTTGTATTATTATTGATATTGTGCACTGTCAAACTTATAATTGGGCACTATTTATTACTATAGACTGCTTTGCAGTACTTAATTTCATCCCTTTGCATCCTGAATTCAAATAGCTTTTCCTTTCCAAGTTCAACAAAATAAATACTGAAATTAATGGGGTGCAATTGACCATATCCTCACACACAATTTAAGGCCTTGTGTTAATGTTAGAGATTTTTATTGTTAATGTTGACAAGAGTTTCAGGTGAGTAGTTTTTGAGTTATGTACATTGCAATTCAAGTTGTGGTGGCTCGAAACTTCTGAAGAGAGCTTGGCCATGATAATAATTGTGTCTCAGACAAGTTTGTGCAATTGGCAGTCTATCTGAAGTTTGGTTCTACACTAAACATATTGCTCCATTGAAACCTGTGGAAGTCAAAATACTTTTGGGAAGGAGTTTCTTTTTTTTTTTCTTTTGTGTGAGGTTAATTTTGACATTTCTTGTAAAATTTTAAAGTTTCTTTTGTTTGTTGTGAAAATTTTATGGTAATAAAAAGTATTTATTTAGAATGTGTGGTTGTGTATGTTGTTATATTTTATTGTGTGGTGAACACAGTATATGTGCTGTGTGGGTTGTGTTATAGTATTAGTAGAAAGTTGGTAGTATGAATTATGTTATTGAATTAAAAATGTCCTATTTATTTCTACTTTAAAGTCTTTGAACTTTGATAGTTCTCTTGTACTTCTTTTTTAGTTTTATGTTCATGTATCTAATCACTTTTTCATTTAAATGAACTATTAGGTTATATTAATTCAAGACAACCTTCAAATAAAGAAGTCTTTCCAATGTGTCCTTTCTTCATTTAAGGTGGCAGGATGTAATTTAAGAGAGATTTGGTTGTACATGCTCTCTCATTGGCTTGATATGTAACACTTTTAAATATGTTTCTAAATGTTGCTGTTATCTATTTATGTTCAGTATAGCTGTATTCACTTCATGTCCATAGCTACTAGATTATACTCTCCAGTAGTTCTTTATACAAGAGCTGGTGTTAATTACAACTGCTGGTGTTAATTACAACTGCTGCTCTATTTTGTCATTGCTAATTTGCATAAAGCAGTGGATTATAATATTTCTTTAACCTAAGGTGGCAAGCTTGCAGAATTGTTAGCATGCTGGGCAAAATGCATAGTGGCATCTCATCTGTCTTTATGTTCTGAGTTCAAATTCTGCTGAGGTCAACTTTGCCTTTCATCCATTTGGGGTTACTGAAATAAGTACCAGCTGAGAACTGGGGTTGATTTAATAGACTTATCCCCTCCCCCTGAAATTGTTGGCTTGTGCCAAAATTTGAAACCATTATTTCTTTAATCTATTTTTATGCAAAGATTAAGAGATATTTACTAAAAAGAAGTGTATAGATATTAGCTTTAAGTGATAGAGAGCATAATTTCCTTGGCAGGAAAATGCTGTTGCATTCATTAATTATTTAATCTAAATTGTAAAGTAAAGTTTGAGATTTGCTTATATGACTTTAGAAGTGAATTTCTAAAAGTGCTAAAAAGCCCATTAAACATATCTTACACAGTGTCATAGTACAGCATAAGAAATAATATGGGATATAACATATATGTATATTTCAAATATAAACTTTTTTAAAGGTTTATTAACCAGGATTATATTCCTTACTATGCTCCTAATATAGTCCATTATTATTTCATGCAAAGTAAAATTGTTAGTGCATCAGACAAAATGCATATCTTTCAGCTTTTTACATTCTGAGAGGACAACTTTGTCTTTCAGCCGTTCAACAAAATAAATACCAGTTGAGCATTAGGATCAATATAATCAAATATACGCCCTTCTCTAAAATATTGGCCTTGTACTAAAAATGAAAACCATTATTTTTACATGCAAGACATTTTATTTTAATTCTAGGTCAATAAACTGCATCATCAATTTTCTTTGGGACAGACTGTACCAATTATCCCTGCAGCGTCTCAAACATTGTTACCAGGTAATCTTTCTCAGAATCATTTAATATATTTTAATAAAATAATATATAAATACAATAATAGAATATATTAATATTTCATTAATATATGCTTTTAAATAACTAATACCTTCTTGAATAATGTATAAACTGTTTTGCTTCACTTATAAATGTATTTTAATAAGTAATGAATTTCATAGAATTCTTCTCAGCTCAAGAAATTAATTTAAGGTGATTCATTTTAAAATATCATCTGTTTCTTCATGTAATTTTTAAATAATTAAATAATGAATGAATTTATTGATATGCATTTGCTTTGTTTCATTCTTTTTGTGCCAGATAATATAGTTTATTATTTTATTAATTTTGTTTACTAACTAACTCTTTTTCTTAATACAGGACATCTTTCTCTCCCAGGTGTTTCTCCAGTTTCATTTTCTCGACCAAATAATGCAGCTGCTACAGTACAAAATAGTCAACAAACGACTGAAATGTCAATACCAAATGATTTGATTGGGTGTATTATAGGACGTGCTGGACAGAAAATCAATGAAATTAGGTATGATACTTTGGTATCAGAAAATATGTTTTCTATATTCTCCTACATCAGTTACTTTGTAATTAAGAATTTAATTCTTAAATTACTGTAGAGGTTTCTCTCAATAAATATCCTAATCCTGTGAGGAACTAAAGGTTTTGACAATGTAAGGTCTCTCCATAAAAATAGAACTATTACATGAATTCAGAGGAAATTTGCTGATACAATATAATAACCATTGATGTACATTTTGAATGTGACTTTTATCTCTTGTCATGTTACTTTCACATGCTAAGTTAGGTCAAATACAATTCCTTAGATATTGATTTCCTAATTAAATCACTAATAAATAAATAGAAACAGATATTAATAATACCACAAAATTCTAACTCACTGCTTAAGGTATTAACTGTTATTGTGCTTGAAAATTAATAGAAAAAATTCAAAGATATTTACATGCATGGTACAGACAAGAAATCTTTTGACAAGAATTTCTTTCTGAAATGTGGTTAAACTTTGTTTCTTGCACAAAAGAATTCTTAGTTCCAATTTTTGATCCCAAAACAGCAATATTTAACTGGTTTTATGCAGTTTAAGATCTGGACACAGGTGTATATAATGTCATACAGGACTTTGAGATGTAAAGAAATTTAAAAGTTAGTGATACACTAAAATTTTGAAGAAAACAGCAGCACAAAATATGTAGAATTCATGTAAAGTGTATTTATTTGACACTGATTTGTCTAAGCAAATCTTATCATCAAAGACTGGATGTGTTGAGATTTGTATGTGAATATATACATATATTAAGTGGAAGTACTTAGTATCAATTTAAGAGTGCCATTACTGTTATATTACTGTTATATTGTATACTGTAATTGAGGAATATATCATAACAGATAAAGCAGCTTTTATTACACATTTGTATTTCATTTCTACTGCTACTGATTTCAATCTATACTGAACAGATATACCTGTGTTGATATGTTTCCATTTCTTAAAATAATATTCACTTTTCATATATTTAAATTTGTTTACAATTGGAGACTTCTTGAACCAGTTGTCCTTATTCATTCATTCGTCATCATCATCATTTAACATCTATTTTTCCATACTTGTATGGGTCTGATGGAATGTGTTGAGGCAGATTTTTCCTATGGATAGATGCCTTCTTGTTGCCAACCTTCATAAGATAATATTTTACATGGCCAGACATGTTTTCCACCAAAGACTGGAAATGAATAACATCACTTGTATGACAGTGATGCTTGTTTACAACCATCACATGATATCAAAACACGTGTACACACAAACACAAATCTATATATGCATGCATTCATTCATACACACACCCTCACGCACACTGATCTTCACTCAGTTTCTGCTTACCAAATCCTGCTCCTAAATCTTTGGTCACTCTGTAGTTATGGTAGAAGACACTTAAAGTGGGACTGAACCAGCGACTGTATGGCTGGGGAGCAAGCTTTTCAACCATGTGTGTTTATTATCCTTATTGTCATGTATAATTGTTTTTGGTTCGTGAATAATATTGAGTGTTTATTTGCTATTTCATATAGTGTGTTATCAAAGATATACTACATTCCTTTTTAACAATGTACTGAAATTGACAGAATTAAACACTGATAATTAAGCAGGCTATTTATTTTTCCAGTTTCTACATAGTATATTTTGATCAAATTGAAGTTATAAATTCATATGAATGTATATAAAAAAAAGAAAATCAATAATATTGTTTAAGGCTTCATAAATATTTTAATGCAAATAAAAGTCATTTGATATAGAAAAATGGTACCAAAGAAAAAAATATATTTCAGTATTCAAATAATAAAACTATAATTTTTCTTTATGCCTAAACATCAACATTAATTTAAAGAAAAATATAAATTGTTATTTATCATTTTATTATAGACAAATTTCAGGTGCTACAATAAAGATTTCTAATGCAGAAGAAGGTTCTTCTGATAGAAAAGTAACAATAACTGGAACTCCTGATACAATTGGGTTAGCTCAGTACCTCATTAACACCAGGTGAGTTATGATTTATACATCTTTGTTAAATACATATCTTTTAAGGTTAGCTAAAATACGAATTAGATTGATATGAATACTATTTCATAAATGAGAAACAAAATAAATATTAAAATAATCATAGGTTGGTAGTAAATTTTACTTAGGTTTAAGAATCAGTAGCTTGTGAGTAGAAAATAAAAGGTATAGAAAGCACAATTGTATTTAAATAACTTAAGATTCTCTCATAACTAGTTGAAATACCAAAACATTTTCCAGAGTTTCTAAAGTTCTAGTTATAAGTTATTTCTGTCATGAAACATTAAAACCTAGTATGGTATTTAGTCAAATATCTCTCTAATAATTAAAAATATACATTTTGTTTAAGAGAATAAATATTCTTAGTTTACAGTATATGAATGTGTGTGTGCATGTGCGTGTGTGAATATGTGTGTGCATGTATGTATGTGTGTATATATATATATATATATATATATATATATATGTA
>NC_068997.1:37541188-37546097 GCF_001194135.2 Octopus bimaculoides
ATATATATATATAAATATATATATATATATATAAATATATATATATATATATATATGAATATATATATTTATATCAGTATATATATATGTGAATATATATATATATATATGTTAATATATATATGTTAATATATATATATATATATATATATACATATATATTTACATATAGTTGTCTAAGAATCTATAAATCAGAAAAAATATGCATGCATATATTAGTCAATAGAGTGAATATTTTAATCAAAGTATACAGTATTGTAGATCCATTTCAACTAGTCTTGCCAATCAGATTTGCATGGGATATTAGATAGCCAGATATTAGATAACTGTGTAGCTAAGTAATATTTGAAACCGATTGGTAAAGTCAGTAATACTGTATGAATATGTATATATGTCATCCTTACCATCATCATTTATCACCCATGTCCCATCCTGACATGGGTTGGATGATTTGACAGTATCCACTGAGTCCAACGACTGCATCATGTTTCAGTGTCTGCTTTGATATGGTTTCTATGGCTGGGGATCCCTTCCTATGTAAGCACATTACCCAGTATATAGATACTGGGCCCTTTCTCTGTCCTACCAGCACTACTGAGATTACCATGCAGCTCACAGACTATGAACTATAAAGAGGGCTTTATGCTTGAAAGTGAAAGGTAAAATATGAGAGAAGAGGATAGATTATGTTTTTGTTGTAGAGTAATGACATGACTGCTCGCATTTACAAGGAGTGAAATGGCAAAGAATTGCATCAGTTGATGAGATACTGTACCTGCAATCCATGCTAGCATGGGAACAATGATGGACATATTTGCACAAAATGGAGCTCAATATGTTTAGTAGAGCAAATGGTTTACATTATAACAAAAATAGGGAACATAATCCTTAGGTGATTTATCAGCTTTAAAAAAAATCCCATTCTTTGTAGGCTGACCATCTTAAAATTGCTGTTATAGCTTTAAAATTGAAGTTATGTAAAATAATGAACTTTAGCTGCAATGTAACATTAAATATCAGTATTAGTTCTTCTTATGCTCTCAAGCATATTGGGCAACGAGTTGACACCACTGGCTTCTGTTGGCTGTGGTTTTCTCTACATTTGCCCATGTGATATTGACCTCTTGCATGTCAGTTATGAATGTTCTTTGCCATGTAGTTTTCAGTTAATTTCTTTCTTTTTCACCCTTTGGTGGTGTCCATTTGAAAGCTTTTAGAATAGCGTTGTTCTGTAACTGAATTATATGACCTGCTAGTTTCAGTCTTTGTGCTGTGATGATTTTTGCTAAGTGGTCTTCCCAGTACATTCACAAAGTCCTTTTCACCCAACTTTAGTGGAACACATCTAGCTTTCTGTCCATTTTCACAGTGCTCTTCCACGTCTTATTAGCATTGAGAACTGTTGGTAGAATTATGTTATTGTAGAGTTAGATCTTTGTGTAGGCTAAAGGTGTTGGAGGACCAGATAGTGCACATTCTCTGGAAAAGTATTCATTAAAATTTAATAAAGTCTATAAGCACAAATTCATATTTTATGAATACCTGTTTGCAAACTTATGACTGTTCTGGTCCAGGCACCACTAGTAATGCAAAGCAATGGAATCACAAACATCAATAAACATTTCATTTAGAATTTGTATATGTTCTTGCTCAATGGCAGCCCTCAATTCATTAAATGTTGCAAGTTTTTATTGTCAAATCTTTGCAAAAAATGTGTAGTAGTGTGAAGTCCAGTGAATGCAGAAGTTATTCTACTGGACCTCTTTGACCAACCCACTTATTTGTCAAAATCTCTTCAAGATAGTTCCTCACATTACTGTAGTAGTGTTGGGAATCCCATCTTGCTGGAAATGAAATTCAATATTTTCAAAGATCTCTTGAATGCTTTGTGTGACAGATTGTCACAAGTTCAAGTAAATGGGGACTAGTTACGCACTGTCAAGAAAAGAATAGTGCAATTAATTCTTGTGATGATAAGTTGCACCATACTGTGACTCCTGGTAAATTACTATAGTATACCTCCATAATATGCAGATCCTCAGATCCCTAGTAAGTGCAACTGTGTTAAATTTATCCTCATCACTCCAAATGATCTTTGTTGCAAAGATTCAGTTAGAGCATGGACTATTCTTGGACTGTAATTTTACCAAGGGCAGCATTTCAAATTGTGATAGATGTTTGATTTTTAAATTCCTGCTTTATGACTTACTTACTGTACAGATTTTCTTGAACTCTGGTAATATGTTTCTAGTATTCTTCCTTGTGGGGCTTATTAGTACCTGCAGCGTTTTGGAATATTTTTATGGACATTCTGAACAGTTCTAACTGCTTCAAACTTATCACTAATTTTAAATAGGTGGATATGCTTCAAACTTCCCTCTAAACAGTCTTTGCACTTTCAGTAGTCCTTTAGGATAAATTTCCTTTCTTCAAAACTTATTCTGGTTCCTTCATTATTTCTAATAGGTTAAATCTAAAAAATATAAACTGAGTTGTCGACTGTAAAAGTACATATACATTTTTGGGGGATGCCCTATGTATGTGTGTGTGTGCATGTATAGTGCTAGTTAAAGTACAAAACAATCAGTATTTAGAAAACAATATGACCATTTATATTCCAAAAGAGAAAGCTGTGAAGAAAATTCATGTTCTTTTGTGAAAATTTCTTGAAAGTTAGTTTTGAATTAAAGCACATTTCATTGAAGACGGCAAAATCAAAATACATACACCTTGTCCAATGTATTAATTAAACCTTCACACCATTATTGTTGACTTTAGCAAAGATTGTTGTTGCTGGTCCTTCTTTATATAAGGTGAAAAGTTTGGAAGACTATATTAATGGAGAAGGTGACATAATGCTGCCTGCTGTTCTTTCTAAGTTTGAAATGATTGACAACTTTATCAGTCTTGTAGATAAAGATCTCCTTAACTCCATAAAACAAAGCATAAAGATGTTTTTAGTGGCTCTGAGTTTAATATCAGTTAATGACAGATATATTTATGGAAAAGCGAGAGACATGAAACTGCCGACTGAGATTTATTGATCTAGATACAAACAAATTCAGGTGTATATTCATTTTTACACACACTCACATTTACAACTATATGCACTTATAAATATATGAACACACACACACACACACACACACACACATATACATGCATGTACATATACATTCATATGTATGAATACATGCAAATGTATATGCACAGACAGATATATTCACACATACTGGAATCAACACATGTATGGTCATATAAACATATGTTCAATCTATACAGATAGATACTCATATATATATATATATATATATATATATATAAACACACACACACACACACACACTCATCAACATATGCTTATATACATATGTAACACATGTTTATACACAAAGATACATATAAACTTTTTGATAAGTGTAAGCAAGTCTATGTATGAATATATGAAAATGAAGTTATTATTATTATTATACATATATATGTAGGCAATATGGAGAAATACGTTCCATTTTTACAATAACCTGAAAAATAATTTCAGTTGAATAGCAGAAACTTATTCATTTTGGATGTTTAGGTTTAGAATGAAATTACATTTTTAAAATTTCAAATTAATTCAAAATCTAAGAACAACATAACCTGTTTGGCTGCTAATTAGTATTTACTATTAATTTTATCCTGTAGTCTCTCCTTATATGCTAAAGTAGTAGTCACAATACTGCAGTTTGAAATCAATACTCTTTAGTTTTAAAGTCCTTATATATTCTAATAGTGATGTTATACGTATCATTTTTTTCTTAGTAAAGTTATGTTTGTGCATAATGAAGCAATGTTTGAGAATGTTTGATGTGGCATCAATATAATACTGCCAAGGGTAATGATTCCTATTTATGGAATAAGTTTTTTTTAAAAATTTTATTAGGCAGTTACCTTTAAGCAGACATTGAGTTGGTAGTCTATAATTACAAGAAAATGAACTTAAATGGGGGAATTCTTGAGGAGCTGGTATATCTTTGCTTGTCATACTGCTATTCAGTGGTTAACTTTTTTGTAGTAATTATGGTATTTGTATTATTACTATTATGTTACTTTAATATTAGTATCTTTAATATTAATATTATAATTGCTTCCATTGTTAGTGAGAAAATGTGGTCTAGTTTGAAGAGGTTCTTTGTTATCATTGCTAAAGTTTGAATAATATCCATATTATTCCATCTCCCGTCCCATGTACAGTTTATGGTACTTAGTGCCAGTTGGGGAAGTGTTTTTTGTATAATTAATATTAGGCAGAGATCACATCATTAGTCTTATTTGTGAAGTTAGCCATTGACAAGGATAAGTTCACTGTAGAGTTATTATGAATGCTATGCTGGGGCAAGATGTTTTTCTTTAGTATCTCAAAGAAATTCCTAGGTATGATAATTCTTACATCCCTTCTGTATGGAGAGTTATACCACATTATTTTTTTTATTAGTTCTCTGACTGTAAATATTTGTGGAATGTCTATCTTCTACTATGTAGAATATTGAGTTAGAAAAACTCTTGGATAGAAAATAATTGAAGGTTTTATAAATATATATCAGTCTTGTAAATATATATATATATATATACACACCTATATATATGCATATATATATCAGGCTAAGTAAAATGTAAGCAGACATGGCTGTGTGGTAAAAAGCTTGCTTCCCAACCACATGGTTCTGGGTTCAGTCCCACTGCATGGCACCTTGGGCAAGTGTCTTCTACCATAGCCTCAATCCAACCAAAGCCTTATGAGTGAATTTGGTAGATGGTAACTGAGAGAAACCCATCATATATATCATCATCATCATCATCATCGTTTAACGTCCGCTTTCCATGCTAGCATGGGTTGGACGATTTGACTGAGGACTGGTGAAACCGGATGGCA
>NC_068997.1:37546107-37547606 GCF_001194135.2 Octopus bimaculoides
TATATATATATATATATAATGTATATATATATATATATGTTTGTGTGTCTGTGTTTGTTCCCCCATCTGCCACCATCACTTGACAACCGATGTTGGTGTGTTTATGTCCCTGTAACTTAGTAGTTTGGCAAAAGAGACCAGTAGAATAAGTACTAGGCTTATAAAGAATAAGTCCTGGGATCAATTTGTTTGACAAAAGGTGGTGCTCCAGCATGGGTGCAGTCAAATTAAAGAAACAAGTAAAAGAATAAAAGTAAAAAAGAACGTTTTGAAACATGAAATTCATCACAATATATTTCAACAATGCAGAAATTTTATTCATCGGCATAAGTACTACTACAATCAACACATTTTTGCCAACGAGTTATGAGTTTATTTATTCTGGTAGCATAGCAATAAAAATCTGGAGTTCTGGAGCTGACAAAGTCTTTGAATGCACTTTCAGCATCAGTTTGATTTCACTCCTTCTCTCACAGGAAACCGTCAAGGTGCTTGAAAAAGTGGTAGTCAGTAGGAAGAAGGTCTGGGGAATAAACTGGGTAGGGAAGAACTTTGTAGCCAAGTTCCCTCAAATTCTGGAGAATCATTAGTGGTCGAGCATTGTCATGAAGAACGATTGGCCCTTTTCTGTCAACCAATCTGAGATGGAGGAGTAACAGATTTTTATTCATTTTGTCAATTTCATGTTTCTACAATAATGGTTTTTCCGGGTTTTAAGAAGTTATAGTGGATGAGTCCAGCAGTACACCTCCAAACAGTCATAATAAGTTTCTTTTTGAAGAGCTTGGCTTTAGTGAAGGTTTTTGATGCTTCATTTTGGTCCAACCACTGTGAGGAATGTTTTTTGTTGTTGTACAGAATCCACTTTTCATCGCAAGTTACAATAATGTATGGATTGGTCTGGTTATGGAGAAGCGATGAGCAAATTTCATATCTGCGCATTTTCTGATGTTCATTCAAATTGTGTGGTACTCATTTGTCATGGTTTTTTGATTTTCCAATTGCATGCAAATGATTGCAGGCAGTTTTCTGGCTAACTTGAAGTTCTTTTGCCAGTTCTCGAGTGGTTTTATATGGATCTTTCTCAGTGATGGTCTTTAATTGACCATTATCGATGACAGATGGGCATCCACTACACTCATGATCTTCAAGGCTCAGGTCTCCACTGCAAAATCGTTTAAACCATTTTCAAGCTGACCACTCACTGGTCATTTCCTCACCAAATGTTTCATTGATATTGTGAGCAGTTTCAGCTACTTTACGTCCTTTTTAGAAGTTGAATAGGAGTGATTGTAACAATGATGAAAAAATATGAATGTTAATTTATTGATGCATTTGGGCAAGTCTGTGTCTGTATTACTAGACAACTACAAAAAAATGTTTAAAAAAATTACAAAACTTTGCAGAAATCCAGCACAAATTCTTCATGGTTCAAAACATTGCTTACTTTTTACTCAATCTGATATATATATATATATATATATATATATATATATATA
>NC_068997.1:37547638-37551043 GCF_001194135.2 Octopus bimaculoides
ACACACACACATATATATATATATATATATATATATATATATACACACACACATACACACACATATATGTATATACTTACATACATACATATATATATATATATACACACATATATCTATATATATGTATAGAGAGAGAGAGAAAGAGAGAAAGAGAAATAGATAGAGATAGATAGATAGATAGATAGATAGACAGAGAGATAGAGGGAGATAGGGAGAGAGAGAGGGGGAGAGAGAGAAAGAAAGAGAGGAGTGCGCATGAAAGAAGGATTATTGGTATTATGAAACTAAATGCTAAAGCTAACATTTCTCTTAACTACTAAGTCTTAATGCAAGTTTATTGACCCTAAGTGGAGAATATATAAATCCACCTCTAGGTAGGTCTTCTCATTCGTAGGTAATATTACTATACCCAATGATTATGTAAACTTGAATCAATTTGGTAAAAAAATGTGTTGTAGCCAGAAAACAATGAAATGTCTGAAGTGAAATCAGCCAATATGTTGATATCTAATTCAGTTAGTATATTCTTTTCTAATTTTTGTAGTTTTAAAAGGTTAAAAAGTAATTATTTAGCTAATTATGAAATAACTACGGATAAAAGTTATTTAGATTAGATTGAACAATTTGAATAGAAATAAAATTAAAATCCTACAAATGAGTTTGTTAGTAAGTAAACTGAGGATTCAAATTTATTTTTTCTTATTTTGTATGTGAACTTTTAATCTAATTTATTCTACAATAATTATTGTTTATAAATAACTAAATCTCTTGAAATATTTGGTTTGATTATAGATGAATTGTTTTTAAGCTATAAATTTATATTTTTACTACATATAATTAATTTAATTAAAAATCCTACAATCTTGTAACTCATATTTATAATAGACAGATTCCAAGATTCAAAGGATTTTTAAAAAATAATGAATGTAATTTTTAATAATCCTTATGTATAAAATTTGTTTTTCTTTAATTTAGGAAATAATGCTTTTGGACTTTTCTTTAAATAGAATATAATACATTTGAGAATTTTATTATCATTTCCATTGATCTTTAAAAGTTTCTAAAATATGATTTGAGAAACTATATATTCCATGAAGATTTTCCTTGTGAATCCAGAATGACAAGATCAATAAATCTTCCCTATTCAAAAATACAATTGAATAAAAGCAATTGCTTATTATTCATTTCCCATAAACCTGACATTTTCTTACAGTTGATAAATACATAAATTCTTCCAGCATTTCCATGTTTTCGTTAATATCCCTCTTTTTAGTTTGCTGCTTTATTTTTGATATGTACACATTTGTATTTTTTTGTGTGTGATTGCTGTCATTTCGCAATAATTATTTTTGATGTTGTTGCTCATATGCCGTATTAAAGATAAGTTCTAAGGTTATGAATATCTGGTCATCCACACTGTTCTTATTTTGGATAGACAATCTGAATTTTATATTGTTGTCCTGTTTCTGCTTTATACACAATATTAATTTATATTAAAAAAAGAACATTTCTAGAAGAAACAAACTTTTAGAAAACTATAAATCATATTTGATTTCAAAGATACTGCAACATCAGTTCCTTTTTTAATAAATATCAAATTACACATTGATATTTCGTATTTATTAACATTGAAATTACATTTCTTCCAATAGTTTTTGTCTTTACATGAACAAATAGTTGAGATTTTCAAAAATTAATATCTAATTTAATATTTTATCATTTAGGATATTACCAATTATATTATACCAGTCATATTATACTTATTTGAATATCAACAATAATTTTATACATATTAGAATTATCTAAAAATTTGTTATACATTTACATGACATACATTTAAGATGACAGAAAAACACAAAAGACAACTATGCATTTTAAATTTTGGTTTAAAAATTTGTCAGTCTTATTTTAAGATATCATAACAGAACAGATGAAGTTCTAAATTGCTGACAACTAGATATATAAAACTACAAACAAACATTGTATCTTTTCATGAAGCAGATGGCTTTTCTTTCTGTAATATGTCTGAAATGAAAAGATATTAACTATAATTGTTTAAGATCTCAGCTAAATGATTATCAAAAGAAAATAGTGATAGCTGTAAAAGATATGTGCCAGAATTCAAATAATTGAATATATATATGTGCATATACATACTTATATGCATACTCTTGCACTCACATATATAAGCATAGATACATGTATGTATATGTCTAGCTATAATTATATATATATATACATATATATATATATATATATATATATATATATATATACTAGGCCTGATCAATAAGTATCCAGACTGTTGCCATTGTAATGAAGCTAAAGCTTGCAGAGAAAGCCAGTTCGCAGAGATTGACCTTGAACACTGCTGTGCATGTGCACTAAGTTTTAATATCCAAGCTCACTTCCACTGTTTACAGCAGTGCTCGGAAGGAACGTGTGTAGCATGTGATTGTTGCATTGACCATGACAGAGAAAGTTGAGCAGAGAATCTGCATCAAATTTTGCCAGAAGTCTGGTCATACCTGCTCAGAGGCCTATGCAAAGGTTTCAAAAAGTTTTCATGATTCTCGACACAATCAAGGAGATCTTGTGCAATTGAATCTCGAGTGTCTTTTTGGTCAGCTGAAAGCAGTTTTGGTACAGACTTGGCAGACACAAGTCTCATACCTAAATTTTCAGTGATAAAGTACTGAACTGAACTGTAACTAATCTGCACATCTTTTGATAACTCAAGGGTAGTGATTCCCCCCACAGCTGCATGCACCTCTGCAATGTTTTCTCAGTTCTGCCGGTTGCAGGTCTCCTAGAACGTTTATCACTATCAACATTTTTTTGGCCGTCTTGGAAACGTCTAAACCCTGTGCAGCTCATACACTCTTCTCCATACACTTTATGTAAATTTGTGTAGGCCTCTGAGTAGGTATCACCATGACAGCTTTATCTGTCATGGTCAGTGCGATGATCACATGCTACACACCTTACTTCCAAGCATTGCTGTAAACAGTAGAAGTGAGCTAGAATGTTAAAACTTAGTGCACATGCACAACAGAGTTCAAGATTAATCTGTGCCAAACAGCTTAACACTCTGTGCTTTAGCTTCGTTACGATGACAACAGTCCGGATACTTATTGATCAGACCTTGTATGTATATATGATGCAATGTTGATTTTGCTAGTATTTCTATCTATATATTAACTTTGCAATGTAAAAGGAGCACAGTCATGTGATAGAGCAAATTTATAACATTTATTAGAAACTGGGTAATTTACATCATATTTCTCAGAGTTTCTGGAAGCAATATTTTGATAGAATTAATGATGGAATGAAGTGGTTGTTAGAATACTGCACACATGTTTATATATATATATATATATATATATATATATATATATATAT
>NC_068997.1:37552101-37552795 GCF_001194135.2 Octopus bimaculoides
TATATATATATATATATGTATATATATATATGTATGTATATATATCTATATACACATACACACACATGTATATATATGTTTGTATATATTTTTACATGTATGTGTACATGCGCACACACACACAGACACAGACACACAGGCACATGTATAAGTATATATATATATGTGTGTGCGAGTGTGTGTGTGTGTATATCAGTTCATGTTGTGTGTACATCTGGTGACAAGATATGTTAAGCTTTACAACATTCAGCAATTTTTTTTTTGTAAGATCATGTCATTCGTGGATTTCACCATCATTTGAGTGGATTAAAGCCTTCCACTTTGAATCTTGGTACATATGAAATCTATAGTTAGCATTTGTTAATTTTCAATGTTAATATTTAAAATCATAAATAGTTATAGAAATAAAATATACAACAATATTTATTAATTTTGTAAATTCTGATCCATCATAGAATTTTAGGAAAATTTCACTTTTCTGTTCGTCATTCTATTATGTCATTTACATTTTATGTGTAAGTATATAAATGTGCATATACTCATTGTGTGCGTGTGTGTGTATGTGCACGCATATGTATGTGTGTGTGAGTGTGCGTGTGTGTGTAGAGAGAGAGAGAGATATATCTATCTATCTATCTATATGTGTGTTTCTATATATATATATATATATATATATAATATGCACACATATATG
>NC_068997.1:37552805-37556606 GCF_001194135.2 Octopus bimaculoides
TACATACACAAAATTGACTAAAACACATAGAAACTATCCATATCATGTGAATCTGTATTTTAAAATTTTAGTAAGCATTTTCGTGTACTCCTACACATGCATGTTTATTACTTAAATAAATTAGGAAGAAAAAGGGGGAAAATAGATAATTTGTTTGCTCAGTAAAAACAATTATTTTTGATTTTATTTCTGATGGAAAACAACTAGATATGCAATTATTAATGATTATTAAATGTCAAAATATAGAAAAACATTATATATTATAAAGTCTTGCAAAATAATAGTTTACCTTGCTCAATAAATGCAAAATACTTTTGAAAACATAGGAATGACATCAGAATGAAAGGAAAAATTTTTGTTACAAAAAATTTATTAATATGGATGGTAAAATAGCAAAACTACCATTGAGCAGTTTGTATTATTAAAAAGCCTTGACACAGAAATCATTATTATTATTATTATTATTATTATTATTATTATTATTATTATTATTATTATTATATTATGTTAGAAATCATTATTAGATACTTAAATGGGAAAAATGGGAACATATTTTAAGCCAATACTAAAACAAGTATCTATTTTTTTCATTGAATGTTCATTCTCATCTATGTTTAGTGTAATGAAAAAGATGAAATTCAAAATTGATGAACTTCAACTCTACTTTTGTTTATTAAGGACCCGTATACATACATACATACATACATACATACATACATACATACATGGCAGTGATCTCCTATACAGCCCCAAAACAGTTGGGCCCTCGTTACCTCAGAGAAGACCTGGATGGAAAGCATTCAGCATACAACAAAAAGACTATGCAGGGTATGTTGCCTGGAAACTTGAAGAAGACAGTAAAATTGACACAAAGCACAGCCTTTCTTGGACACAAGACCACTACATCACATCACATTTTGAAGGCTATGTGTTTGTAATCCAGGAACAGGAGATTGCCACAAAGTACCTGGTGAACAAGAGAGACAGTGATGCAATCGCAGGTGTAGGCTATGTCATGTTTCCGTGGAAGACATCATGCATGTCCTAAAATGTCATAGTTCTACCTCCTTATGTGGCACGATGTTGTTGCTAAAACAATTTACAATGACATCCACAAAAAACTGTCCTGAAATAAACTTAGAAAATCTTTCTGTTCTGGAATACATTCATAAACACCAACTCAAGGAATATTGGTGGAATATTCCCATCAAAACTTCTATCAAATTTAAACATAACAGGCTGGATATTGTTGTTTGGGACAGAGGGGCAACAGTATGTACCATCATAGAGGTCAGCTGCTTTGCAGATATAATTATCTCTTTGAAAATGCAAGAAAAAGAGGAAAAGAGGATATATATGGACAACTGCTTTGAAACCTCCAGGTTCTATATCCAGACTATGAATTCATTCTTACCAATAATAATTGGAGCACTAGGTTTTGTTAGTAAATGATTAAAGGAGAATCTGGATAAACTGGGATTTTCAGAAAGAGAAATTGATCAACTAATTCGTACATTACAAGTGCAATCTGTGAGTGGAACAGTAAAAATATGCAAGACTTTTCTCAAGTTCCAAATGTGAATTTGCCAGTGTTAACTACATCCCTCCTCAGTGGAAGATTGCTAATAATTAAAAAATAGAAGAGGCATACACACACACACACACACACACACACACAAACACAAACACACACACACACACACACACATGTATACATATATATATATACCAGAGTAAGCATATAAATGTGAAACAAGGTTGAAAAAATAGTACTCGAATACCAGAGGTAGAGTAATATGCTTTATTAAAAATCTGTGTTGCAGATGGAGCAGTTAGCTAGTGTGCATTGATTGCTGTCCCTTGCTCATTTCTTTGCTTGGTGTCTTCTCAGAGAAAGGCCACAGTGGGCTAGTTGTATGTAGACATACACCAATCAGTGCACACTAGCTAACTGCCCCATCCGTGACACAGATTTATGATGACGGGTAACTGTTGTGTATAAAATACAATGTAACAAATGCAACAAGTTCTATGTGGGTAGCACAACAAGGCCTTTACACATTCGCCTCAATGAACATCTGAGCATGAAAGCCTCCTCCTTCAGAAAACATCTAGACAGATACCAGAACACCGACAAAAGCATAACAGTCACAATTCAGGCCGATGAAAGAAATTTGGGTAATCTAAGAATTAAGGCAGCTATCCTCATAGACAGACTAGGGCTCCAAATTAACAGCAGGCTGGTGGTTGGCAATCAGTATATCATTTAGCTACATCTGGATGCATGTAGGTCTATTTTTGACAACATGATCATGTATTAGGAAAAAGAAAAAAGAAACTGCATGTATAATACATAACTTAGAAGCAGTGCTACAGATGTGCCAGCACACATGAGCTTGAGACATGGCCACCCACACGCACTTCTCATGAAGAATTCCGGAAGGAGCTTTATGAGACCACTGCAGAGATGCTTCCGGGAAAAAAAATTCAGTAACTGCTGGAAAACTGACAACAGCAGTGACTCAACTAATTCCTAGTGATATCTGAAGAAGGAATTTTTCTATTCTGAAATATTATTATATCAGACTATGGATAATTAAATTATAATAGTTATTAAGTCCACTCTGCATTGTTGTGCCATTCAAGACACATTATATTTTACAAACAATACACAATGCTTCAAGCGAACTACAATATATATGTTCAAATCTTATATAAATCTTGTTTCTCCATTAATTTTGGTATTTATCACTCCACACTGTGCCTGCATCTCTCTCTTCCCCATTCACTCTTGCAACCTACTCAATAGAATGTCTGCTCAGTTTTTGCCATCCTGTTTACTGTACAATCATCTCTATTCTACTACTCCCATGTCAAGTATCTCCTCACTCCTAGCACTCCTGCATCACCCATTCCTTCCTTGAAGATTCACCCTTACACCTCATTATCAATTTCCGGATCCACCCTTATCCTCTCTTTTAAAACATGAGAAGTCATATATCTCCTCTTCAGCAAGAAACCTGCTTGGTTCCAACCATTTTCTCTCATACTTTACCC
The DNA here is from genome assembly GCF_001194135.2 of Octopus bimaculoides. NCBI lineage: Eukaryota > Metazoa > Mollusca > Cephalopoda > Octopoda > Octopodidae > Octopus > Octopus bimaculoides. The sequence continues at coordinate 37,555,863 of NC_068997.1, forward strand.
CTCTTTATACTTTATTCTCCCAGCATAAAGTTCCTTTTCCCTGCTTGAAGTTCATGCAAGCTACATGGTGACCTCAGTAGTGCTAGTGGCATGAAAAAAGCACCCTGTACTAACTTTAAAGTTGTTGGTATTAGGAAGGGCGTTCAACATTAAAAACCATGCCAAACAGACACTGGAGCATGATGCAGTCTTTGGGACCATTGGATGCTATCAAACCATCCAACCCATGGTAGTATGGAACATAAATGTTAAATGATGATGATGATGATGATGATGATGGTTGTCTTGTATCTCTTTCATTGTTAGCCATAGAGAATCAAATACAAACATAAAAATACTTGCACGTGTGTCTGGGGAGAGTCATTCTGTTTAAAAGCCTTATTAATTAACACGCTCATCGGTTCGATTTCCACTCATTTACTTATTTATTTTTGCTAAAATTTTTCTTGTTTCTTGCAACCTCTTCAATAGTTGTTGACTCTGTCTATTATTGGAGCTGCATTCATTTTGTATGAGTTGTTTGTGTACATGTATATACACATGTATAAACACATGTGCAGGAGTGGCTGTGTGGTAAGTAGCTTGCTTACCAACTACATGGTTTCAGGTTCAGTTTCACTGCGTGGCACCTTGGGCAAGTGTCTTCTACTATAGCTTCAGACCAACTGAAGTCTTGTGAGTGGATTTGGTAGATGGAAACTGAAAGAAACCCATCGTATATATATATATATATATACACACATA
>NC_068997.1:37556758-37576989 GCF_001194135.2 Octopus bimaculoides
TATATATGAAAGTGCATGGCTCAGTGGTTAGACCGTCGAGCTTACGATCGTGAGGTTGTGAGTTCAAATCCTAGACAGGGCTGCGTGTTGTGTTCTTGAGCAAGACACTTTATTTCACGTTGCTCCAGTTCACTCAGCTGTAGAAATGAGTTGCAACATCACTGGTGCCAAGCTGTATTGGCCTTTGCCTTTCCGTTGGATAACACTGGTGGCGTGGAGAGGGGAAGCTGGTATGCATGGGCGACTGCTGGTCTCTCATAAAACAACCTTGCCCGGACTTGTGCTTGGAAGGGTAACTTTCTAGCTGCAATCCCATGGTCAGTCATGACTGAAGGGAGGTCTCAGGATATATATATATATATATATATATATATATATATATATATATATATATATATATATATATATATATATATATATATATATATATATATATATGTTTGTGTGTATGTATGTATGCGTGTGTGTATGTATATATATATGTATATGTGTGTGTATGTTTGTATGTATTCGGTGTATTCATGTGTTTGTGTGTTCATGTTTGTGTGTGTGTGTGTGTGAAATATGCGTGTGTGTATATGGTCATGTGTTTCAGTCTTTTTTTGTGTATGTGTGTATGTGAGTGTGCTTGTATGTCTATATTACCTGTCTATTTACTTATCTATCAGTTTACTTACATACCCATTTACTTACTTATATATATGTATATGTCACACACACACACACACACACACACACACACACACACACACACACACATACACACACACACAAAAACACACAAACAGGAACACACAAACACATGAATACACAGAACGAATACAAACGTACACACATGCATACATATATATATGCATACACACACGCATACATACATACATACATACATACATGCATATGTGTTTACACATGCTCACTGATGCACATACATGTGCACAAACAAACAAGCAAACAAACAAAGAAAAAGAACACAGTTCTGATAATGGACAGAGTCAACGACTATTGAAAAGGTTGAAAGAAGCAATAAAAATTTTGGGAAAAATAAGTAAATGAGTGGAAATCAAACTGGTGAGTGTGTTAATTAACAAGGCATTAAAGCAGAATGAATCTCCCCAGACACAATAATATATGTATATACTGATAGGCAGATAGACAGATAGAGATAGATAGAAAGATAGATAGATAGATAGATAGATAGATAGATAGATAGATAGATAGATAGGCATGTAAAAATAACAAAATCATAAAGATAGGTATGTGTGTATAACAAAACAAAGTCACAAATATAAGGGAGTCTTCACTGTGGAGAATCCTTAATCGATGCAATGTAAACAGGCAGACACCAGAAAGAATTTCATTGTTTTGATGTGACACAGTTTTGTAAGTAGATGAATAATGTCACAGGTAAAATCCTTGGAAATGATAGAAAAAAACCTTTACAGCTATTTCTAGAATGGTTTCATAGTTGGTGCAGTTCTCAGCATGTTGCCTGCATTGAAATTTTGTAGCAACCTAGACCATCTTTGGAAGGCTAATGGGTAGAATCTTGATGGATAAATGAGTGTATATGGTGAGAGGCAGATTTAAGAGAATGAAAATAGATTAAGAGAGGCAGGTTTATTAAAGATTTAAATCAAGAGGAAGATATTTAGATAAAATGCACTGTTTATATAGATAAGAGTAAGAGTTGTTTTAAGGTGAAGATATGGGAGAGAGGAGACAACTAGTGGAATGGTGAAGTGGAAAGATATGAGTGGAGTTGATTAGTTTAGCCAATTTATCAGGAGTTGGGTAAGGAGTGATAGAGAACCTGAAGGTATTGGGTGATCTTTGTGGTAAGTCTGGACAAGTGGTCAGCATATGATGGGTGGGAGGAGATGAGGTTAAGCAGAGAAAAAGGAAGAAGAAATATAGCTAATGCTGAGATAACTTGTTTCATAAAATAGCTCACCACATCATAATCAATGTAGTCATAAGTATAAAGAGATTTGGGAAGTTTCAAGTTTACCCTTTAGCATTAATATAACTGTGTCAAATGTAATGCTTATTTGTTCAAATTATTTTGAATTAATCATATGTTATCTCATATCTTCAAGATTTTGATGAGGTGATTGTTTATTTTTAGAATGACATTGTTGGGTTGGTATGAGAGACTGGATTTGGTCAATTTGAGCATAAAGTAAGGAGAATATTTGAGCTGGATATGGCCAGTTTAGACGCTAAAGGGTTAATGAACATTGTAATTTACAGTGGATAATTAATATACAATATATAATGAGGACATGAAGTAAATTTGAGAAATTTGCATTATGCAGCTATAATTAGTGTACATATATAGTTAGTGCAAAAATTTAATATTTATATATTTCATAATTTATGAGGCTACCAAGAAATGTAGGTGGAAAATGTAATATGAAGTACAACCTAAAATTTTTTAATTCATATATTTAATAAGAACTTTGAGAAATGAAGGTGGAAATCCAACGATGAAGTATAACCTTAAGAAGTTTGAACAAAGGTGCATGGTAAGTTATTTAAGGAATACAGTAAATAAGGTTTATGTGTGTGGTAAGTGATTGAATTAAGAGATGTAGTAAATAAGAATGTTCAGAATGCAGATATGAAAATAATGATCAAGTATAGTTTAAAGTGAAGAAGAGGTGTGTGGCATTTTAGTTATCATATGGGTGTGATCTACATAGATAGAGTCAAAGTGCAGCACTTAGGTCTATGGTAAAATGGGTAAGTTTTAGAGAATCAGTGAATACAGGCAGTAAAAGCTTGACTCTAGTAGTTCTGCAGGTAATGAGAGTTATGTTTAAAGATTTTCATCAATACTTTTGATCGTAAATTGCACAGGATATTATTTCCCTGATATGGCTTCCTAGTACTGATGATAGACCAAGTAATTCTTTATGGTATGCTGTTATTCCTTACATTATGTATGTAGTTAGCTAGTAAGGTCGAATTATTGTGTTTAGCAGGAGAAAATAGCTAAGGTGAACTAAATATTGATATTTAAAGTTAACTGTGACACCAATATATACTTTATTGGAGCTCTGTTGGATAAGGACAGTGCATTTATAAATTACATTATTTCTACAGCAGTTGCCATCAAGGGGCAATCAGCAGGTATCCTACAGTTGCATATAATCCTATCAGATGTGCTTCAGTGTTGTTTGTAATTAATATTATTATTAAAATTTCTATTCCTAGTGTAATGCAAGTAAGTTCTATTGTTTAATATCTTGCTGTGACTGGGTTTCCTATACTGTCAGTGTTCACATGTTCATCATTGCATTCTAGATTAACTGGAGATTTCTTGTCCAGTTTTTAGATGCTACTATATCTAATATTATTATTTTTATCAGTATTTCCAAGTCTAGTGGAATTCATAATGGTATTATAACAATAATAGGTGCTCACATCAAATCAACTATCCTCATTGTTGTACCATCCCAGAATATATTCCATATTATATGTATTATTATTAGAGTGTGTAAGTCATCCCCACACTGAGCATTGTTACCTGTATTTTACCTTATATTTTCATATTTACTCTTCTTATGATTATTATTTGCCCTATTATTATAGATATTATTCTCATTGTTATTATTGTTGTTGTGATTATTACTATCATTATCACTATTCCTGTTAAGCTGGCCATGATTTTTAAAGCTTTCCATACTGTTATTACAGTTTCTGAGTTATAGTTATTACTATCATTATGAGTAGGGTGGTGTGAATTATAAAATAGTCTTTATGTCTATGATAGATCCAATATTAGGTGTAGCTGAGTATGACAATTGTGTGGTACTTATGTTGTGGGTAATAATACTAAATAACTGTTCTGGCATCCCTTAACATTTAAGCTGAATAGAGGTGTATACCCTTTGGTATACACCTTGCTTCTTGTTCTTGTTAAATAATCCTGAGATTTAGGGAGGAGTTTAGTTTTCATTTTAGGGTCATTCCTCATGTGCTCTTGTGGTTTAACTTAAGTGGTGGGGGGATGTTGCCACAAACGTACCTGTGGCACGATGTAATGCTGGAATGAAATTGCTGTTGTTTGCAGAGTAGGTGTCCCAGTTAGAGTTAGGAATATTGAGTATGGCTTCTGTATGTTAGATTTAGGATCTAGCTTAGCTAAGCAATTCTTAAGTTTGGTGTTAGATAGAAAATTTTATTTTGTCAAAGAATCCTTGCTCACCAGCAAGTAGTGCTTGATTATAGTAAGGGACATGGTTATTAAAAATTTCTTTGCTGACAGGTTAGAGATTCTAATGGAAATACTGTTTGACAATACTGATCTACGGTAGTCAGATTTAATATTGATATATTGAAAACGCTCATTTGCTTTGTGGTGTGGAGAATATAAGGATGAGATTAAATCTAAGGCAATGTTGAGGAAATTAGTTATTTTGTGGTTATCTCTATATGTTGTATAAATATAAATCTGTCATAATCTGGCTTCATGGCTGTTAATGATTTTGTTCTGTTATATACGTACCAGCCGAATTGGTACAGTGTCTATAGCTAATCTTCATTTGGGCAGCTATCATATTACTGCATTTAAAGCTGGAATTTAGACACAAATTTGACTTGAGCACTCATTGAAATTTCTACCAACACCTATTCACCTTATCGAATAAGGCCATTTTCACGAAGGGATTAGTGGTTTGTCTGTTTCCCTGCTAACTAGAACTTTGGTCATTGCTAAGTTAACTTGAAGGCCCTCTGATTCCAGGTTTTGCTTCCACACTTGGAATTCCACTTCTAATTCCACTACAGATTCAGCTATAAGAACAAAGTCATCAACATAGAGGAACTTCCACAAGCAACCCATCAGAAACTTCTCTGTTTTGGCCTGGAGAACTATGATTAACAGGAGGGGACTGAGAACTGAACCTTGTTGAATACTTACCTGCACACTAAATTCATTGCTGTATGCATTGTCAACTTTTATTTTACTGACAACACACCTGTACATTATTTGAACAGCTCTCACCAACCATTCATCTATCTTTAGCTTGTGCATTGACCACCAGGTGAGGAAGCTAGGGACCTTGTCAAAGGCTTCTCCATAATGATAAATGCAAAGTATAGTACTTTATTTTTGGCTAACTACTTCTCTTGCTTGTGCCTTACTAAAATGAAAGCATCAATGGTATTCCTCCCTGGTATAAAACCAGACTTTCTCTTCTAAATTAGTTGAGTTATGACACTTTCTGTAACTTTAATGACTTTGTCTAGCAACTTAATACTACAGTGATTATTTCTCTCTGAGGCATCTTCTTTGCCCTTGTAGGAGTTAACTACAATGCTTCTACACCAGTATTATGATTCCTTCCTGTACTACATAATTAACTATATAGGTTACTAGGCTGTATCCCACTTTGCCAGGTAATTTAAGCATCTCAGCTTGGACCTGAAATTTAAGCATCTCAGCCTTCCCTGTCTTTGTATCCTTGTCTTATCTAACATAAGATAACTATAATGGCCATTCCCACAGGCTGGTTCATTAGAAAGACTCCCCTTCTCCCATGCCTTCTCCATATTTAATAGCCTCTCTCATAGTGACACTTCCATACTTCTTTCTGTTCAGAATTATGCAGCGCAAGTGTACTATCATCCATCCATACACACTTATTGGACACACTGTCTTGCAACTGGAACACCATATGCCTCTAGCCTTCATGCCATAGGACATTGGTAGATCTCTTCCTTTCTACTTCTCTTCTTACTAGATAAACCTATTGCCTAGCCTCTCTTCTAGGTACCTGCTACATTTTTCTGCCACCTCTATTTTCCCCAATCCTTCCTTTTATGGTACTACTTCATTGTTCCACTATGACATTACCTTTCATCTGGCTGAAACTTTGTACCAGTTACAAAGTTGGTCTGTTGCTGTCAGTAGGTTGTCCCATAACAAGCTCCAGTTATTCTGTATGTTATAGATCTCTAGCTCCTCCTTCTTGTTAAATGCCTCAACTAGAATGTCTCTAAATCTCTGACTGTTCAATTGATCATTGAGCTTCCATACTTGAACTTCTCCACTTGCTTCAGTGGAACTCCCCTCACATGTAAATTGCACTGCACAGGCTTCCTTGAAAGGATGAGTGTCTCAATCTTCACAGCACTGATTTTCATTCCTGCTGAGCAGCACCCAGTAGCAAATCTATCAAGTGTATTTCATAGATCATTTTCTGGTGAGTACTATGCTGTCTGAAAATTCCAGCCAACTGATCCAACTGATCCTGAGCCAGTCTCAATTCCACTCCCAGCCTGGCTGCACATGTTAATCCTGCCCATAAAGATCGTGAATAGAGAAGTTTTGACTTTTATCTTATACTCCTGCCATTTATACTCCTGCCATTTATCCTGTACTCCTACAGTGTCATCCGCAACAAGTCCCATGTAAGACCTTTAACAGGTCTACAAAACAAGAATATGTCTCTTGACCATACTCTCCCAATTTCCAGAAGACCTGCCACTGTGTGAATATTTACTTTAAATTATAGCTTCCTCCACAAAGAAATCATGGTTTACACTGATGTTTCTTACAGTTATAAACCCTAACACTTAACCAATGGATTTTGTTAAAAAAAAATTGTAACAGATTTACTGCCTAAATAAACAGAAGCAGAGACATATATTTTTCTTAGAATAGTTCTTTTGAAATACTTATAAGCTCAGAGACAATCATTCTGCTATCCATTACAAGTGTAGTAGTTGTTGACTTGGATTTGTGAGCCTTTCAATGGCAGCAACTAAAATGAAAGCAGGTACTTTTGCTAAAAGGAATGATTTCAGTAACTAAGAGTAGAGAATAGTATTAAACACCTTGTTGTAATTAAGCTAAACTTTCACAAGGTTTCTGTGATATTTTCTTAGTTTAGGGAGTATAACTCTATTTATCAAATGTTGTTTGGCACATCCTACATGTACTTCTTACCATCTGTCTGTTCATAAGTATCTTTTTGGAATGACAATGGTCTTGAGGAATTGGTTGACACATCTGGTGTAAAATGTATACATAATGTTTATGTATCTATGCATGTATATATGTACATATATACATATGTATGTACACACACACACTCACACACACACACACACACACACACACATTCATAAACAGAAATAGGGATTCAACAAGAAAGATAATAGCTGAGATTAGGGCATAATATTAACATTGCTATCCTTCTGAAAATCCAGGAATTGCAATGGTGGAGAGTATATAATAATTAGCCAAAATTCAGAGAAGTGAGAGATGAAATAACTTGTTCACTTGTGACAGGATACAGATTATGAAACAATTGTCAACAAATGGAATGAATATTTCAACTCTCACTTCTCTGAATTTTGATTAATATCTATCTGTTAATGTATATATTTATATATAGTTTTGAGTAAGACCACACTTGAGATAAAGTGAAGAGGAAAGGAGAGGAAAAGGTTAGGAGTGGGAGGCAAGGAGCATGATTACTCCTAGAAATCTGGACTTCCATAATAAGAATGACATAAAATTGGTCAGACTATCAGATTGCATATATACAGATAGCTTCCTTGATAGGTACATGTACAATTGTACAGACATATATGCAAGTAAAAATGCAATGGGATATACACTAATATTTAAACCTATACTTAGACATGAACACAAAATGAGAATCTTGATAGAGAAAGTAGAGGGGAAAAGATACCTGAAATAGATGAGATAGCTGGAAGGATGGAAGGCAGAATCAAAGGAATTTGCAGTATATTTTCATACTTTGTAGAGCAAAGATTAATATGCTGCATCTGAGATGTTTTCACCTGTATTTGTGAGTCTCATTTTCTGGGTTACAAAAATATTTCTTCTGAAGGGTCATATTGGGTGTGGATAAGTATGAAAGAAGTCTCGATCAGAATGTCACATGGATTTTCATTATTTTTGAAGGAGAAGAGTAGAGGCTTAGGAAAGATTGAAGCATTCATTTCATCCTTTGACATGGTTGAGCAACCAATCCCAACCAGTGAGGATTCACAATATGATTGAATTTCGTGCCCTATCCAGGTGCTCAATTCAGTTGATTACGAATATGAAAACATAGCTCATGATGCCTCTGTTCACGTGATTTATCTGAGTCAGCATCTCACCTATGTAACAAACTCAGCGGCTGTTGACTCTCCTGAGTTCTGCCATTTGTTGGGTTTTGTTTTTAATCCTGCAGGGTGTCCTGTAATCACACTCGTCATTAGGCAAACTTGGTGGGATTGTTGGTTTAGTTGCTGATAACCCGATTATATGACAGGTTGTACTGGGTTATATATTACCAGTAGCATACAGTAGTGACCTGACATTTTAAAGCATTTATGGGGGGTTCATCTGTAAAAAGCAGAATTTACAGAATGGTGAACAAAAGTAGCTGGATTACAGAGTGGAAAGAAATCTAGTGAACAGGCTGGTGAATTTGTGGCAGTGGATGGGAACAGTTGTCTAGCTAATAGATGACTTGGGGTCAGCAGTGGAGGGCATCCATGAGTGTTTGGGGTATACAATGCAGAGGTATGGTATCAGAGTGATTGTAAGGAAGTTCAGATTTGCTGTGTGTGGGATGTCAGGAATAGAAGTTGGGATAAAAGTAGGGTCTGTAGGTTTACAATAAACAGAGTTGGAGAGGTAGATAATTTTGATAGAGACAAAAATATCAAGGAAGTTGACTTATGATAGATATGGTAGTTATAAATTCATGTAAGTTAGCTTTTCTCTTGTTATATTTCTTATAGTATTAGTATATATACTTCTTGTGTGTGTGTGTGTGTGTGTGTGTGTGTGTGTGTGTGTGTGTAAGTATAGAAATATATGTTAATCCAATATATATGAAATATATACACACATACAGTGATATTTGTATAAGTATTATTTATATTTGTGTGCATAAGGTTTATTAATGCTTATAAATAAATGGTGAAATCAAAAGGAAATGAACAACAGAAATTTTCAATTTGTGTTGTATATTTTACTTAAAAATTACTATCAACAGAGTCAATCTATCTCTTAGTAGCTTATGTGTGTATTTTAGTTCATTGCTGTTTGCAGTGGCAGCACTTCTACATCTGTCTATCAGTGATGGATAGATGAATTTTTCCATACTGGTACTCATATTAAGTGACCTATTCCAAAGAACAAGTCACTAGATTTAAGTACCAGTTTGGATATGATTAGTTCTTGCATTAGTTTACTTATCAGAGTATCATCTAGAATTGTGTTTAATAAGAAATGACATATGTTAAGATGCAATTCATTATTAAATGAAATAAAAGCACTTTGTACTTAACATTTGTGGTAGAGTAGAAAATTCCACTTGATTTGAAACTCAAATCTTAACAATATGGATATAATAATCACCAAGAGAAAAATAAGAGTAATTAGACTAGACACAAATGTATACACATCCACATATATAAAAATAATATAAACTTGCACACGAAATCTTTATTGACTAAGAAAATGATGGATCAGTACTAAATTTTTATTCTTGATTTCCTACAAAATTAATTAATTCTGATCATTAGTCATTCAAAATTCAATTATATATAAATATGAAACAAAATTATAGGAAGGTAAATTTCAAAATAAATGCTGTAAAAATATAAATTTTAAATTTAGATTTAGTGTTTTGTTTAATTATATTTTCATAAGCTTTTTAATCTGAAATTTTTGAAATGTTTGTTTTTCTTTCTCTGTTTCATAATTTCAAAAATGTTTATTTCATCCATTCATAGTTCTAGAATGTTGAGCAATTTTAGATTTACTTTTCAGATAGTTTCATCAACATTACATTTACCTGCTACTTCCTTCAGTGGTTGCTTCTCTCCTGCTGACCACTTACTGTGTTTTGCTTCTCTTTCAGTGTCCAATGTGTGTGTTCTTGCAGCTGTTAGTGTTTGTAATATTGTTTGTATTGCATGTTGCATTGATGTAATTTGGACCATTGCATAACTTAATTTCAGTTGACTTAGATCAGTACAAGTGAGAATGTTTCATGTATTGCATTTCCATTTTAAAATATGATTAAGATTTAATATATGGATATCAGGATATTAAGATATTTAATGTCTTTAGTTGGTTTCCAAAAATTGGACAGGAGTTGGAACATGTAGAACAGAATAATAGGAGCAGATTCAATCAACTGCAACTTCATAATTGATAAAAATAAATAAACATCAGAGAAGATAACACACACACACACACACACACACACACACACACACACACACACTATTAACATTATACCTTTCCAAATGGTAATTTGAAATTAAATAACAAATTCAATTTTGAATCTCTCATTTGGTGGGCATTTATACTGCCAGTAACACCATGCTGGTTTTCCACTGACCTTTTTTTCAAATTAGATAAAGCATCTTTCTACTTTTACTAAAATTTTTATCTTCTCTGCTTTTATTTTTCTTTTGCTTGCTTCACCAAAACCTATTAACAATTTAATTTTGAACAGTCAATGTATGCATGTGTGTGTCTGCGTGTGCGTGTACATATATTAAGTACTGTGCATATGTGTGTGTGTATGTATAGTTTAATAGGCATTTCATTCTTGGTTTTATGAGTTAGAAAATAATTTACCAAGTACAATGAAACAAATATATATATTTCATGCTAATCTTCCAGAGAGCTTTTATCATAGATGTATAAATGCAAATAGATTTATGGTATCAATAATACACAATGGACTTTCTGAATATGGTCCAAATTACATGATGTTTCAATCTATTAATTTAAAGTTTTTGTTACGCATAGATTCTGATACATTATTATATTTATTTCAGTTTTCTTTTTATTAATTCTCCTTATTTTCTTATTTGTTGTTTAATTTTCATTTTGCAATTTTATTTCTATGTTATTATTCTAACAAGAATTTTATCATTTAGATTTTTAATCTTCAATTCCTAAACTACTTTGGATAGTGCATTCTTTTTATATCATATTTAGTAAGATATTTATAATTATCACTTAATTATCATACTTATTTTAGGTTAGCCCTAATTTCCTAATTAAAACTTCCAAAGTGCTTATTATAGCAGATCGCTGTATTACTTAAAACTCTTTGTGATCTTTTTTTTATTTTGGAAAAATTAACAAATAGAATATTACTGTACTAATTAATAAATTATATACATTTTTTTATCAGATATTTTGTACACTGATAGACATAATAGTTGATTTATTTTGCAAAAACTCAATAGCTCTTAAAGATGGTAAGATAAACTTCAAGTAACTTAGGTGAATTATCACTTAAATGTACGCAGTTTTTAATAAAGTTAAAAAAAAAAAAATAAAGATAATTATAGACTTAAATGAATTTAGATTTATGCTACGACTGAAATTAATGAGCAAATCACTGAATGCTTGACAAGAACTTTTTGAAGATTAATTTGATTGCATTTTGTTTGTAAATAAGTTATTTTAAGATTTCATTTTGTTTCTTTTGACAGGATTTTGATTGTCTTGAGTTACTTTTTATTTTCTTTTGTTTTCCTCTTTTGAACATTTCAAAGTCATACACCATATAAATCAGGGTATTTAGTTTCCATGTATTCTGCCAGAAAGTTTTCTTAATTTCTGCACAAAAACTGCAGAAACATATTTTAAATTATACTGTAATTATTTTGCATTGCAAATTTGATATGAATAATTATGAATAATTAATGATTTATTGATGAGAATATAGGCAGCTCCAAATGTTACTAAATATTCCCGAGTGTAATACTTAATATTTAACTGATTTTGGAAATCATCACTAAAATTGAAAGAAAGTAATATTTTCGAAATAATTTTAAAGGGTTTCTTTTGAAACAATATGACATTAGCAATTTTAAAATATTTCTTTTGAAAATAATCATTGACTTAAAATGTTGAAAGAGTTAATAACTGATGTTTTGATTTAAAATTTTTTTATTAAGCAATGTTGAGTACTATATTTTCAAAATGTTATATTAGATTTATTTGTTGCTTCATTATTTATCTAGGCCAATTCTACTGTAGTATACTCAATATACTATTTTTTGTATGAAAATTATTTTTCTATTTCTATTTTATAAGTTATAAGAACTGATATATCATTAGTTTTAATTATAATGGTATTTCATTTTAAACAGAACTACTTTTAATATTGTTTTATTTTACGATATTTTAGTCAATAATCTCAAATTTATGTATTTCAATGATATTTAAACTATAATATAAAATCAATACGATGTGAACTCGATATTTTCTTTTACTATTGATAAATATTTATCTTTTCTATTAGTAATCATATTTGATTTTTAGTTATGAAACTTAAATGTCTATAAAAATGGAATTTTTTCTGAAATTATATATATGCTTAAGTGATTAAGCCTATGCATTGTAAGGATGAAAGGCAAAGTTGACCTCAGTGGAATATGAACTCAGAATGTAACGATGTACGAAATGTTGCTAAGCATTTTATTCAGCATGCCAACAGTTCTGCCAGCTTGCTGCCTAATAATAATAATAATGATGATAATAATAATAATAATAATAATAATAATAATAATAATAATAATAATAATAATAATAATAATAATAATTAAAAAAGCATATAGAATATGTGATGTCACATATTTCAGATTTGGCTATAAAAACTCCAAAACCTGAATTTTTGCAATTCTTTTACTTTATGATGTAAAGTTTGTTATAATTGGTTAGCCTGTAAAAGAAAGTGCAGCATCTATCACCTGTTCATACCCTCTAAAACGGATGAATATAGATAAATGATAAGGATTAATGAAAATATTCAATTTGCATTTGTATAGGTTAGTAATTGAAGGAAAGAAAAATAATGACAAGGAACAAGCTGTAGAGCTATCCAGATCTGAAGACAATGGATTGGATACAGTGACACAAAGTGAGACGAGAATAAGAGCCAGGTGCATTGGGAGTATTTAGGTAGAGTTGATATTGGTTAGTGTACAGACATTAAGCTCAAAAGGCTGAATTCATTATAACAGTTGAAGAAGAGATATTTAGGAGAATTAGGAGTAATACTGGGACTGCGTCTGTAAAATGTGGATGGGTGATAGCTTGCCAACCAAAATTATAATCATTCTTTTCAAATATACAAAAAAAAAAGAACATTTATTCAATATTCTTTGGTAAGAAATATTATTGTGAGTGCTAAATCAAAGGCATATTCATACCTGCTGTATGTCATATTTAAATTACAGCTTCTAGCTGTTTTCTTTTTCTTTTCACTTTCTGCATACTCCTAGTCCTTAAGGTAAAAAAATATTTATCATAGATTCTGTTGTTATGTTTGGCTGAAGAATTTTGCTTTTGGCAAGAAATTAAGCCATTGTGATATGCACTTTTCCATATACAGAATGGTTATCATGGAAATTATGGTTACAGAAATATAGTAATTTTAGTTGTCTGCTGTTCTTGAGTATTAAAGGGTGCTATGTTGCTATTTGTTTGGTTTATTAAGAAGTGATTTTATTTTATGTATTGATAATTAATTAGCCCATTGATAAATATTTCTCTTGTAATTATTAATGGAAATGATATATATTGGATAGAAAATTTTACGTTGCATATAGGTGAGGCATGTAGGCTGAAAGTGAATGATAAATGTGACTGATGCCATTTGTGTATGTATGGTGGTGAGGGTGGGGGTTAAAGATGAATGGCTGTTGGTTGTTGAAAAAAAGAAAAGGTGTAGGATAGATAGATACATGTGTGTTGATAGACTGAATTTTGTTAAGGGATTTATCAACACACTGTGAAAGGTGAACTGATAGGAACAAACAGTTTAGTGATGCATAGATCTCATGAAAGAAATGGATGAAAGCTTTACTGATACTCAGTGAAACTATGATTTTCATAATAGATCCAAAGTCTGTGAGTTAATGGGTCTACACATTTCATTTTTTTAAATCTTAAAATAAACAAACTTTCCCCACCTAGGACTATGTATAGATATCAGATTAGCAGTTTTGTACTACCTGAATAGCCATAACATAGATGCAATTAGAAAACAACTAATAAACATATTTAAAGAATAAATTCTAAAAATAACTATGAACACTAATTTTTGAATCATGAAATTTTTAGACATTACATTAAGCTTGACTTCAGGTATAGTTAAGATATAGTTTACATAAACAATGACTCTAATCATCTTGTCATAGTTATTAAAAACATAAAGATGCATTCAATCTATCCTCCAATAGGAATATATTCAGTTGAGCTGTACCCTTCTATAATGATGCATAAATAAGAAACAACTATAAAGAAAAAGAAAATGGAATATCTCACAAAACTGTAGAGCTAAGAAAAGTAGTGTGATGCAATTTATCCCTAGTCCTTAAACATAAGTGTAGGTTCTAATTTAGCACTTACTTTCTTGTCCTTAATAAAAGACATCTTCCTGCTACACATAAATATAATAATCTTTTCAATAAACATATACATACATATAATTGTATATACACATATATAAACACACACATATATAAATATGTTCATGTACTTAAAACAAAAAAGAAAGTTGATTCTTTTCAAGCTGGTAATTCATTCAGTTGCTACTGAGAATTTATGGTTACCTGTGATGCTTCAGACAATAAAAATATGAATGGAAAAACTCGGTCATTTAATGTGGATGAAGCTAGCAGAAGAGGGAGACCCGGAAAGATATGGTACAAAGTGGTGAAGGTTGATCTCAGGATGTTGAACCTCACAGAGGAATTGACAAGAGAATGGGATGAATAGAAATATATGGTTCTTGAGAAGGTCTGCCCAACTCACTGAAACTAAGTTCTAAAAGTACTCTGTGTGTGTGTGTGTGTGTGTGTGTGTGTGTGTGTGTGTGTGAGTATGCGTAACTAGGCCTTTGTTCAGTTTCCTCCTCAAGATACTTCCATCACCCTTCATCTCTATAACTTCAGCTTTTCCTGATAACACTAATGTTTCTTACTTCCCAGAATCATTTCACTTGATATCCATCTCTCATCCTTAATAATGTTCTATCCACCCATGTTTTGTATTAACTCCTACTGACTTCTCCACTTTACCTTCTCTACCCTCTCATGCTTTCCATGCACTATACTTGCTTCTCTCTTCCCTTCTCTCACAACCTTCCCAACTACTCATTACCCTTTCTCATCCTTCCCCTGTCTATTGTATTATCATTCCTATTCAGTTTTATTCACTCCCGCTACTTATCCACCATTCACTACATCTACCCCACAATTATATTCAGTATCTATAATTGTCAGATACTCTTCCCTATTTACCATCCACTCCACACTTTCATTCATTACATTAACCCCTCTCAAACTTCTTAGCTTTCATTTTACTATACACACTTGCAAACATCCACCCAAACTCCTGGTTCTTCTGCTTTCATTCATTTCAACTCACCTAATACATTGGGGATCCACACAGATATCTCATCACCTCTGTTATATCTCTCTTTTCAGCTCTAACCTGGTTGTAGCTCCTCAGCAGCAAGAAACCTGTTCTGTTCTGATCTCCTTTTCTCATACTTAAATCCCCCATTTCCTAGCATAAAGCCTCCTCTCTTGGAATTTGTATTCTTGCAAGTTGCATGGAGACCTCACTAGTGCTGGTGGCACACACATAAAATCATCAAGGAAATTCTCTAAAGTGGTTGGCATTGGGAAAGTCAGCCAGCAATTTGAAAACATGCCAAAGTAGACATGATACAATTCTTTGACGTATAGAATCTAGTCAAACTGTCCAACCTATTACCAGCAGGGAACATAGATATCAAATGATCCTGATGGTGAAGATTCATGATGATGATAATGATAGTGGGGATGGTGGTGAAGATGATGATGATGATGATGATAATGATGATGATGATATATTTTTCTTAGACATTGCGAGACTAATAACCTGGTGTAGAACTCAATATAAGTATGCTTCAGAATGACGCATTAGTCAAATACAGAGTGCTAATAAGGAAATAAGATAACAAAGGAATAAATGATTATCTTATGAACTTCATTAGCTTACAACGGTTTCTGCCCTAAGATGCAATGGACTCATAGTTGAGTATTATCCTGTAGCTTCATCGGAGCCTTGAATATCGAGTGCAGTTTATTAAATAAACTACACTTCATATTTGAAGCTCCAATGAAGCTGTGAGCAAATGGAGTGTGTATATAGATGTATGTGTATATATATATATGTATGTGTGTGTGTGTATATATATATATATATATATATATATATATATACACACACACACACATATATGCATATATTACACACACACACACACACACATAACTATGGGCATGAATGTGTGATAATAAATTTGCTCAGCTACATGGTTCTGGGTTCTGTCCCACTGCAAGGCATCTAGGGGAAGTATCTCATACTGTAGCCCTGAGCAAACCAAAATCTTGTAAGTGGATTTGGTAGATGAAAACTGAAAGAAGCCTGTCATATGTATGTGTGTGTGTATATATATGTATGTGTGCATGTATGAATGTGTGATTGTTTGTGTCTCCTTCTTTTGACATTGCATGATAGTTGTAAAATGCTATTCATACAAGCAATACTATTCATTTCCAATATTCTGCAAGAACATGCCTTACCATGGGGAAATATTACCTTGTTTGGAAATAGGTGAGGGTTGGCAACAAGAAGGGTATCTGACTGTAGAAAGTCTGCCTTACTAAACTCAGTCCAACCTGTGAAAGAATGGAAAAGTGGACATTAAAATGACGATGATAATGATGATATACGCATATGTATATATCTTTTATCTTTTTTTTGTTTCAGTCATTAGAGTGTGACCATGCTGGGACACCACCTTGAAGAATTTTTAGCTCAATGAATCAGCCCCAGTATTTCTTTTAACAATTGTACTTATTCTATTGGTTTCTTTTGCTGAAGCTTTAAGTTACAGGGATATAAACACACTGATATCGATTGTCAAGCAGTGGCAGGGGACAAAAACACACGCACACACACACACACACACACACACACACACACACACACACACACACACACACACACACACACACACACACACACACACACACACACATATGGTGGGCTTCTGTCAGTTTCTGTTTACCATATCCACTCAAAAGGCTTTCTTTGGTTGGCCCAAGGCTATAGTAGATGACACTCGCCCAAGGTGTTATGTAGTGGGACTGAACCCAGAACTATGTGGTTGAGAAGCAAACTTTTTACCACATAGCCATGCCTGTGAGATATATATATATATTTGTGTATATAAATTTGTTTGTGTGCATGTGTGTGATGTATACATACATACATATATATATAATTCAAACACTTACATACACACACACACACCCTGAATGATCACACACACCAAAAAATACTGAGAAATAATGCAGTGAATTTTCAGTTTCTTCCAAATGAGGACTCTGTGGTACATGTACAGAATACTCTTATTCTTGTTTGTGCATTCACAGTTTATATGTAATTGATGTTTTGTTAAGACTGTGTAATCATCATAACAGCATGTGTAGACTATTATCATATGCTGTTTAGTTCATGTATATTTTATTCTGTTTCAATATGGGTATGCTTATTTTTTTTCTTATCTTTTAGTCAGGAGGGAAAGCAGTGCTCATGATCAGTTACAGGGCCTCTGATACTGTTGGGAGGGAGGAAGTTATCCTTAGACCAGAAACCTAATCCAGATGCTTCCTAAAGGCATCCAAGATATCAGGTAGTGGTGTTAAACCAGGTGATGGCTTAAATCTACTATGTAGAACATGGTTTGATTTGAACTCAGAATGCAAGGCATCCAGTCTAATGTTTTTCTGCAGGATTTTAACTCAGAACTTCTAATGACTTTGCCAGTCCACTACTTATATGTTGCTAGATTGCAATTAGTTTAAACAGCTTGCACCACTTTCGAGTTAGTAGACTATATTTGTCTTTGAAAACAATTTGTATTTGTACCAGTATTATTTTATGGTACTGTTTTAGCTGTAACTTTTCTTTTTGTGCATGAATAGCACCATTATTTTTATTTCTGCTTTAATCTCATAATATTCTGCATTTTTATACATCTTTCTACCAGTTTTGATAGCTGTATGTTGGATTTTATTTTAAAATTATAGCTAAAGTGTGTATTCCTTCTTCATGACTTCAATATCAAAAAGCAAATTTAGCAATTCTATCAGATATTACTTGCAATCTGGCTCTTTTGAATCACAATTTATGTATTATCTTTACATATGAAATTAAGTAATGTCAACACTCATTGAGTAATGTACATAAGCTTGAAAGTGTATAATTTCACCTTCATGGATTTTCTACAAATTTTCATAACAATGGTGTGAGGGATTTTTTTATAGAATATAGTATTACAAACATAGCCAAGTTTAAACAGTGATTTATGTAAGCAGTGGGAGTGGTTCTTTCCCTAATGCTCAAAATATTCTTTATAGTTCCATACCATATAAGACAAATATGTTGTATCTTTCATTGTTATCTCTAAGTAAAGCCAAATCCTGTGTGTATCTTTCCTTGAAGGTATTTCCAGTCATTCCCAGTCATTCCCATGTAAGTTCTTGTGGTCCAATCCATGTCAGTGATATTGGCCTTATAAATCAGTTCTTTTACATGGCATGTATTGTTTAGAGGACATTTACCTGGGGATATAGTGTTACAAGATCTGTGTGCATGTTCCTAGTGCTATGATTCTTATTGTAACTGAAGATGATTGTACCTATGTGGGGAAAGCAATTATAGCTAATTTTAACCATGTTTCTTTGTGGTTATTTATGAAGGCTACTTCATCAGAAGATATGTTGGAAATATACCTGCTTATGCTATTTATTGTTGATGGTGGATGGTTACAGCTGCTGTTGATACATGATGTATCCCTTGTTAGATTAGTGGAAAATCTATATTTTCCTGTGTCAAGGTTCATGTTAATATCTAGGAAATTAGCTTCTTTGAGATTAGTGCTAACTGTAATTTTTAAATTGAGTTGATTAAATATCTTGCATAACTTCTATGTATCATAGCCATTCTTATTATGCCTTACTCCATCATCCCTACATAAATCTATGTTAGCATCTTTTACGACATTGTTAGGGATATGTAAGATGAAAAGGCCAACCAGACCCACTATCTATGCTCTATCAGGCATCCCTATAGCAACATCAAATAGTTCATTTCCATTCTTTTTCACCCAGTATGTATTATGAAAAAGCAATGATTTTCTTGCATTTATCATTATGGCTCCTTTGGTATTAGTAACAGTTGATATGAGTGCCTGAACATGAGTGCCTGTAGGAAGAGGATTTTGGAGATTAGAGAGTGGGGTAAAAATCTGCAATGTTGAACTAGATGAATTTGCATTTGGGTTTATCATTAATTTTTTTCAAAACATGCAATAGTTGCACTGCTACACATCCATTGGGTGATGTTTCAGGAAACTGTGATATGTCGTATAATATTATTCAATATAGATTTGCTGATTATACCTATTTTACATTTTGTCAAATTTATCAGTCTTCACATAGGATATTGGGGGAAATTATCTTTATGATCTTTTATGGTTACAAAAGATTTTAACAGGATAAGTTGTTCTGCTCTACCTTCAAACCTCTCATATCCTGTCATATATATATATATATATATATATATATATATATATATAGAGAGAGAGAGAGAGAGAGAGAGAGAGAGAGAGAGGGAGAGAGAGAGAGAGAGAGGGAGAGAGAGAGAGGAGAGCATTTATGATATGGCTAGTAAAAACTAAAAGAAATTACTCATATTAAGTTTGTAGAGTGTGAATATATATTAAATTTTGTATAGCTTATTACTCAGAGTTTCTTACTAGAAATACTCTTCAGGTA
Organism: Octopus bimaculoides; assembly: GCF_001194135.2. NCBI lineage: Eukaryota > Metazoa > Mollusca > Cephalopoda > Octopoda > Octopodidae > Octopus > Octopus bimaculoides. The sequence continues at coordinate 37,576,667 of NC_068997.1, forward strand.
ATCTTCTGCATCTGAAGATCACTCTGAGTGAGGGCTCAAAATAGTAGGTTACATATAGATAATAAAGTAATATGTTTAACTACACATGCATGCATGCATACATGCACACATGCATATATACATATATATATACATACATACTGTTCATTTGCTCAAGCAGTAGCAATTAAAGCCCAGGATGTCAACATCCACATACATTCGCGTGCATGCACACACGCACACACACACACACACACACACACACACACATGTGATGATCTTCTACATCAATTTCTTCATGTCAGTTTCACTTACAAGGTATTATATATATATATATATATATA
>NC_068997.1:37581622-37588897 GCF_001194135.2 Octopus bimaculoides
TATATGAGTGTAAACGTGCATGGCTCAGTGGTTAAAGCGTCGAGCTTACCATTGTGAGGTTGTGAGTTTGATTCCCGGACCGGCTGCATGTTGTGTTCTTGAGCAAGACACTTTATTTTACATTGCTCAGCTGTATAGAAATGAGTTGCAACGTCACTGGTACCAACCTGTATCAGCCTCTTTGCCTTTCCCTCGGATAACATCAGTGGCGTGGAGAGGGGAAGGTTAGTATGCATGGGCTGCATGCTAGTCTTCCATAAAAACAACCCTAGGTTGTGTGTTCACCAGTGAGGAGACTTTTTGCCCAGACTTGTACCCCAGAGGAGAACCTCTTAGGTGCACCCATGGTCATTTGTGACCAATGGAGTCGAGTTTGAGTTCATATATGAGTTAGTGCTCTGGTTGAAGTTGGCATTAAAGACACTTTTCTTCTTTTGGATGGATGGATAGTTTTGGAACAGGCTACCTTTCCAGTTCCATACCCATCTGCCAAATCCACTAACAATGATTTGGTTGGCCTGAGGCTAAGTAGAAGACACTTGCTCAAGAAGCCATGCAGTGGGACTGAACACAACCATGTGGTTGAGAAGTAAGCTTCTTACCACACACACACACACACACACACGAACACACACACACATATATAGTGTTTGGGTTAAACATTGACAGTTTGCATAGAAGGAAAACACAATAACCCACTCAAAAATGAAGATATTTAAAAAAAATCAAAAAAATATCAGCTACATTATGGTTTGGAGGTAACAGGTTACCCAAAGTAGCTGTCCTCAGCATTCAGCATAGCCTCAAGACAGCTCTGAAATCTGGCACATGTATTCCTTGTATCATTGAGAAGATCTTCAAACACTTCCTTACAATTGAGGGAATTAGGAGGCCAGAAATTGGGGTTTGTGAAGTCATAGAAATTCTCTGACAACCAGCTTCTGACTCTTCTGGCAAAGAGTTGAATTTTGCTGCCAATAATTCTCTCCAGCCAGGGTTTTACCAGTCTCTAGCAGCTTCACATAACCATCTGAATTGAGCCTAAGACCCTATTCAAAGATGTGGGCAGCATGACATTACTGTTGCTGGTGATACACACAAAGACTCATGATTTGGGTGGACTTAGTTTCCATGATATGTGGGACATCACATGGATTGTAAGCAAGCCAGCTGTTGTTCTGAATGTTGTGTGACTGGTCCTAGCAGAAGTTTTTTTCATCTGAGATGAATTAGATCATTCCTGGTTCAACAGGATACCTCAGGTTGTTCAGAAGCGCCTTTGATTTTATCAAGTGGTTTTTTTTTTCTTGGCTTTGGCTGTCAGATTTGTCTATTGCATCTTTTTTATGAGTGGTGGTGAATATTCTCATTCAGGGCCAGTTTGGTGGTGACTCTCACCAAAGCCCAGATTGCCTTGCTTGATCTTCTACCACTTTGTCCTGCAGTTATCGACTGAATCCCAGCATATGGATGCAGTCAGAATGCCTGCTGTGTCCCTTTCTGCTGGCCATGGCTTCACAGTCTCCATTGTAACTGCTTATGTCATTTGATGGCATCTGCTCTCACACTCAATAATAATAATGACAACTTCAATAATGATAATATTTTCTTAGTCACAAGTGTTTAAATAGATGCAAAAATACAAAACTTTCACTAAAGGTTACACAGAAAGAAAGGATAACGTAGAATCCCTCCCCATCCAAAAAATAAAACTGCATTTACAAATACAAGAGTACGAGTAAGAGGCATTATACGACATATGGAAGGTTGTATTAAAAAATTTGATAAGTGCACCCATCCATATACATACACACACACACATACACATTCATATACAGACATGCTCATACAATTGCAGCATATGCAGCATATGTATCAACATGTTTACATGGAGATAATTTCTAAAATGTATGATAAAACACAATAATTAAAACTAAAAATAATTAAATGAATAAATTATGAAAGATTACTGGTTAGATTGAGTTGGGGGCACTCTGTTCACTGAATCATTTCCCAGACTGTGTCTGAGTGCAACTGCATGCATCAGTAAGCTTCTTTTGAGAGATCTGATGCTGAACAATGCCAATGACTTGAGAGTATTCTTTCTTAAGTTCAAATAATGTCTTAGTTTTAATTTTATGAGCAATCCATCGTTTATATATTCAGAACTTAGTTGTTCATATATATCTTTACTACTTCTTTGGAGATTCCTTTGCACCACAGATGTATCATTTTGTCTGTTACTTGCTTGTTTACATATGGTGAATCTTGGTTCATCTTTATTTCCTGCATTTTCTTTATTTCCTTGAGAAGGGATTTCTTTGTCATTTAGAAGAAATTGTTATTCCTCACCTGCTTTCATTGTATTGCTGTGCCTCCTTTTTTGTGCGATATTTCCGTTTTATTTATGTATTTTTCTCTTTAATTATTTCTTCCTCTTCACATGATAAAGGTGTGGTACTACAGATTGATACAATAAGGAGATAAGATGTTTGTTCATCTGTTTGCTATCCCTATATCTTTGGCTGGTGGTACTCTGGAAAAATGGTTCTTTTTTGTTCTTTTTGTTGATACTGTTGCTATTCATTATTTTTGTTTTCATTATTTTTACTTAGTTTCCCCAGTTTTTCAAGGCATGTTTTACTCCAGTCTAATGCCCTTTATTAGGCACAGTTCTGAGCAAGTTCATTTTAACATCCTCTGATGTGAAACTCGACTTGGCACAATTTCTTTTCTTATGCCTGCTTTGATTACTGTACTATGAGACAAAAGTCTGTACTAGCCATGAGCGTACATTGTATCCAATGTTTTTTATTGAAATTCTTGTGTCTTTCAACCTTTGTATTAGGTTACAAATGTATAGTCAGAGGTATATCAAACATTTCAGCCTGTATTTTGGCTGTTTTCAGTGTAAAGGTACAGTAAATAGTGCCAAGCTTATTCCAATTTTTTATATAATTTTTTTCTGATATACCCTGAAGAATTTCTTGAACAACTTGATGTGAGAGGAAATTGAAGCTGCTTTTATCTCTTCATAAAAATATATATCTTTTTCTTTGCCTTCTCTTGGATAATCTCTTGTATTGGTTTTTACAGAATTCTGACATCTTTTTTTTTTCTTGCAACTGTGATCAATCCAAAAATTCTGTCTGTTCATTTAACAAGGAAAGGTTGGTCTTCACTAGCTGCTCTATGAATAGGAGATAGTATGTGCAATTAAGACTTGCCTCAACATGGAGGATCCCTTTGTTTACCAAAATCATGCATTTCAAGTCATGTCAAGAAACTTGGACCTGGTTTTGTGGTGGGCAGAAAGCACATGACACCATCAGGTAGTGATCTGTTACAAACCAACAAAATTAAGGGAAATATGAACTCACAGAAAATACACACACACACACACACACACACACACACACACACACACACACACACACACACACACACACACACACACACACACACACACACACACACACACACACACACACACACACACACACACATATGTATATATCCATCTCTCTCATACATTTATACATATACACATATATTTAGATAAGGATAGTTATGGCTGGTCTATGGATATGTATTAGTGACAAGCAGTATTAATACCAAATAGTAATCTTTATATCCAACTTAACATGGCTGTCTTGTTAGAGTACTGAATACTATGTTATTAGCCTTGAGAAACCCTCTCATATAAGTGTTTGGTGCATAAAAGCACACCCATAGATTAAATATATGTATGTATGTATGTATGTATGTATGTATGTATGTATGTGTGTATATATATATATATATATATATATATATATATATATCATCAGTAAACCATAAATACAAAAGAGAAGCATACTCTAAGTTATAGAAACAATAGAGTAATTAGATAAAGATAGTTATGGCCAGTCTATGGAGTTACCCTGGGTTTTATGTCCATAAAGTGATTAGCTTTACAACGTTTCTTCAGACCCTAATGACCAGTGGCCTATAACCTCTCTTCAAAGAGGAGGGAGAAAAGACTTCATAGCTACTTGTTGAACATACAGACAAAAGAGAAGGGTTAAGTGCAAAGGATTATGTTTATATATATATATATATATATATATATATATATATATATATATATATATGTATATAGTCAAACAAATCTTTAAGTTGACTCTAGTATTTATTTTAATGTCTGACACATATGCTATCAGTCTCTTATGCTGAACCACTAGGTTACAGGGATGTAAGTAAACCAACACCAGTTCTCAACAAACACAAAAGCACACTCACATAAACACACACACACACACACGATAGACACATATATACACGATAAACTTCTTCCAGTCTCTGTCTACCAAATCCACTCACAAGCCTTTGGTTGGCCTGAGGTTATAAAAGAAAACATTTTGCCCAAGGTGTCATATAGTTGGGCGAACAAGCTTCTTACCCTCACAATTATGCCTACACACATACACATAAACATATTTACAACATATTTCTTTTAGGTTCCATCTACTGGATCCATTCACGAGGCTTTGGTCAGTTTGCAGCTATAATAGAAGACACTTACCCAAGGTGTCACACAGTCAGACTGAACCCTGAACCATGTGGTTGGGAAGCATGCTTCTTATCACACAGCCATGCCTGCACCTATATATTGGGTCATCCCATAAATAATGTGTATTTTTTATACTTTTTTTATTTTTCAAAATTAAGATAAACAAAGTTCTTTTTTCATCTAAAATATACTCTCCTTCATTTTCTACAATGCTATTCCATCTATCTGGTAGTCTTGTAAAATTCCCTTGTCCATGATGGAAAATACTCCTCCAGTACAGAATTCATATTTTTTTTCGTCCAAATGATTTTGAAGACTATGGAATAAATAATAATCAGATGAAGCAATGTCTAGCCAATATGGTGGGTGGAGCATCGTTTCCCATTCAAACTGCTCCAACCTTTGGAATGTCATCCTTGCTGTATGTGGCTGAGCATTATCCTGATGGAAAAACACCTTTCATCTCAAAACCAAAGACGCTCGTTTTTCTTCTAGCACAGACTTAAGCCGCTCAAACTGCTTCCAGTAGATTTCCTTTGTTATCATTGACTTGGTGAAGGCGGAGGTATTGTTTTCAGTCACGTTTGTTTGTTTGCTTGTTTGTCTGTTTGTTTGTCCGTAGACAAGATGTCTCAAGAACCATTGGATGGATTCGGATGAAACTTTCAGGGATGTTTGGCCGCGTGACTGGAACAAACTGATTAGATTCTGGGATCGATCCAGTAACAGACAAGGATTCTGGATATTTTCCCATTTGTTTTACTTAATTTTTGAGAGCAGTTGAATTCATTTTTAGTATTCTCGTTTGTGAGAGCAGTCGAGTTTATTTCAGATATTCTCATTTCAAAAATCATCTCTGACTAATCGTTGAGAGGACGTTGGTGTTGCCTTGGTAGAGATTTGTGCTCTCTGAAAGCTCTTGTTATTGTTTGGTTTGGGTTTACAAGTTCAAAGTGAACTAAACCTTTCATATCCCACCAAACAGATAACATCTTATGTGGGTGAAAACCTTCTTTAACCTAGGGTGCTGGTGTTTCTCCTTTCCCTACCCACTGTCTTTGGTGCTTGAAATTTTTATAGAGAACCCCTTTCTCATCACCAGTCATTCTTTGGTCCAAAAAGGTTCATTCCTGAGATGTGACAGCAAAGAAGAACACATATTCACTTTCTGCACACAATTAGACTTGGAAAGTTTGTGAGGAACCCATTGAACCAATTTGCTGACTTTTCCGATGGCATGCAGGTGTTGATGAATGGTTGAATGACCAAGTCCAAACTTCTCTACTAGTTTCTCAACAATCATCATGGGATTTGGTTCCACCAGGGTTTGCAGGACATCCTCGTTGAACTCTACTGATCTTCCAGGACAAGGCTCATCTTTTAGGCTGCAGTTTCTGGCTTGGAATTTCTAGAACCACCGTTGACACTGGCTTACACTTATTGTCCAATCCCTATGTACTGCATTAATATTCCTCGCACTTTCCATTGTGTTGTTGCCTTTATTGAACTCATAAAGCAAAATATGCCAAATATGCTCCTTTGTCATTTCCATTATAGCTTTGAAAAAATAACTGTTAAGATCAAAACTGCACTCTTCAAAACTTGCATTAAGAATAAGTACAAGGTAAAATTGGTACCTGCTTTTATAGCAAGTTGATGCAGGTAGTTTATCCCATCCCCCTCTGACATTTAGTTCATGCAATTGAAAAAGCCACATTATTCATGGGATGACCCAATATATATACATTTATATATATAACTTACATAACTTAATAGCACCAATATATATATATATATATATATATATATACTAACCTTGAAGCCGGTCTTCAGGTGGCATTCAGGCTAGCTGAATGTAGGCATTCAGGCTAGCTGAATGTAGGCATTCAGGCTAGCTGAATGTAGGCGTTCAGGCTAGCTGAATGTAGGCGTTCAGGCTAGCTGGAAATTCTGTAGGGTATTCACGTAGAAAAAACTCTAGAACTCTGGAGTTGCAGGCCAATATGTAACCAGAACAGGAAGATTAGTTTTCCACCTAGACATAAGTTTCATAAACTACAAAATATAATATCCACACTACCACATGTGAAACATACCTGTTATAACTCTTTATCTTGATTTGAATGAACGTGAAGGTATTTAGAATGCGCAAACTTATTTCTGCAAATGTGCTAAGAACTGATGCTGATCATAGTTTAATCAATAAGTGTAGGAATGAGGTAAATATATATATACATATCATTGCTAAATCATAAATCTGAAAGAGAAGCACACTCTAAGATATAGAGCAGTAGAGTAATTAAATATAGTTATGGCCAGTCTATGGGGTTATCCAGGGTTACAAGTCCACAAAGCTTTATGGAGTTTCTTCAGACCCTAGTGGCCAGTGACCAATGGCTATAAAACTCCAAAGACCAGCCATAACTATCTTTAACATATATATATATATATAGATAGGAAGATAGATAGATAGATAGACACAGACAGACAGACAGACAGACAGACAGACAGATAGATAGATAGATAGATAGATATATAGATAGATAGATAGATGTGTGTATTTTTCCCTTGTTAACAATTAACACGGTAAAAATAGATAAACCAGGGCAGTAAAAAATCACACAAGTAAAAAGGGTGTAACTCCTTGTTTTTAAAGGTAGAAACTCTGGGTTTACATGAAATATTTTGTATAATATATATAAATAAATAAATGGAGTTAAACG
>NC_068997.1:37589704-37592647 GCF_001194135.2 Octopus bimaculoides
AAAAAAAATAACGTCGACCACTAACGTGGACAATTAATGCGCTAGAAATAGATCACATCTTGTGTCTATTAAGACCTAAATTGTTCTCAACATATATATATATATATATATATATATATATATTTACATACATACACATATACTTCTAGTATAAGTATATGTCTTTATACATCTTCATGTATATATATGTATATATCTTTATCCTAATTAAACACAATTGAAAGAACATTAAATGAAAATTGCCATGTCTGTGTCATGCTAAATTTATGAATACACATATATGCTACCATTCACCCACTCACACACACACGCACATTCATGCACATGTCCCTATATTTGATGGGGAAATTTTATATCTGTGTGCTCATGTTGTGGGTCCATGTAATTTCTATATTTGTTTACTTTTTTGATCTAAATGTATGACTCGTATCTGTTGTAATGATGCATTGTGTTAAGTGAGTATGTAGACATCAGCAGGATGTGTATATGCAACACCAAAAAATGGGTGATATGAGTGTGTATGTATGCAGTACAAAAACTAAGGAACAAGAAAGCTTCTGTGAGTGTGTGCACACATAAACATGCAGTCATACACACACTCGCACACACACACACACACACACACACTCACACATATGTGCACGCACACACACATGTGCATGCACACACACACACACACAGAGTGTCTAATTACAAAGGCAATAACCATTAAAATATCAAACACTAGTAATTCACACATTCACCAACTGCCCCGCACATGCACTTCCTACCAATCAAATACACACTCTCACTCATACACTTTCCAAATAGTAGAAATCCCCTAATAAAAGTTTGGAGTCCAGCAACTCAAACCTGGAGTAATGAGAGTGTGTTAATTGATTAGGTCACATATGACAAAGACTGACAAATCAGGTGACAAACTGACTGGTCAAATAATTAACCAAACAGTCAATTAGTTAATTCATTTATTGTTTTACTAGTTGACTGATGATAACAAAAATGTAAAAGAGCTGGTGCTTGTTTCATAATGGCAAAATGACCTGCCTAAGATCTCTCCAGATATTTTGTAGCTATTTAAACAATGTGTTCAGAGATGGTTAATGAATTGGATATGGTGCTGAAGAGGTAGTAAGAACTGAAATATGCATATTCACACATTAACTATTTTCCTATCTTTGATCACATTGTTTACATAGATGTATTCATATAAAAAAACATTACAAATCAGTGTTGGCTTTCATTTCTACAGAATAAATGTTAAGATACTTTAAAAAGAGATTTATAGTACTTCTACCATAGGTTGGGTGCAGTATTGACTTATAATATTTACGCAACCATAATACACTAGTGTATTATGGTTGCATAATGGAATTCACTGCTCCTACCAGCAATTAATGTGTATGTGTGTGTGTGTGTGTGTGTGTGTGTGAAAATATTGCAACAAAGACTAAAGAGACCAATAATCTGAATAGATTTTAATGTATATGTATAGACACATACACAAACATGTGCATGCGTTTGTTTGTATGTATATCTATATATTTATATAGATATATATATCTTCATATACACGAACATGTATAAAAATGCACATACCGTATATACTCAGTTGCAGGATGTCATGTGAAGTGGTGTTTGCTGTTGTTCACCAATTGTGCTGTCTGTGAAACACGTTTCTCACCGTGTAAAAAGACAAGCATATGACATATGTGTTTATTGTATTTGGAGATGATGAAAATATAAAGGGCACATGAGAGAGAACATTGAAAATGATGAATGAAATAAACATGAAATGAAAAAACCGTATAAAAAGCTCGTAAAAAAACTATCAGCATTCTTTGGACTGAACTCTCAGAAATGCCAAAATGAACAACTGGTTTTGTTTGTTAATTTCCATAAAAATTTTAAATTTATTTTTCTTTTGTTTAAAAATGAAATAGAGGAGAAAGTGAAAGATGTATGTATGTGTATATGAAATGGACGTGTGTGTTTGTGTGTGAGGAGTGTGCCACTTAGACATCACTCTCTCTGTGTCTCTCTCTCTCACATACACACACACGCACACATTCATACCAAAAGATGTATGCATATGCATTTATATATGTACATATACATGACAACACACCCCTTCACTCACTCTCTCTCTCAGACACACACACACATACATAAATGTATACAAATGTACATACAAAAACATGTGTGCTTGTGTGACTGACTATAAATACATTGAGCTGAACATGGTGTGCAAAAAGTAAATAAAGAAAAAAAATTTATGGAAATTAATGAAGTGTGCAAGTTGAAGTAAAAGAATGCCAAACTATCTTGTAACGAATATTTAAATTAGTGAACCTGAGATATGAATTTAAATACAGATACACAAATCTTATTAAGATGAAACAGTATGAGAAGAAATAATGAAGAAATAATTTGGTACATTTAAATCAAGTATTTAAACTAAGATATAGATATAAAGCACGTATGAAAGACGATCACATTTGTGTATTTGGTACTTACTTTGATGATAGATTAATTCTTTTCCAATGGATTTAGTAACTTTAATTCATATGTGGTAGGAAATATTTTAAAATAGGTTGTAATTGCTAAAAGATAATTATACTTTTGTATATATATTTAATGTTTTAAGGTAGCTAACTGTGCATGGAAATTGAATTAGTCACTTAAAACGAAATATGCCTCTGATCCATGCCTTCAATTTCGTTTTTTCATCTGAAATTTACATTTTCATTTTCTAAAGGAAAGTATTAAAATATACAAATATTTGAAGAAAGATTATTAAAATATATTTTGTTTGCTTTTGTGTTATTTTCCTTTAAGCATATTTGTTGCATTAAGCAACAAATATTTAGATATAGAAATATACATGCAAACATAAATATGTACATATACAAATGCACACACACACACACACACACACACACACAC
>NC_068997.1:37592726-37603021 GCF_001194135.2 Octopus bimaculoides
CACTCACACACACACACACACACACACATTAGTGTTATTGTTCATCAATAAATGACCTAATGATCTGCAACATGAACTTCAAGAATGAGCCAGTCACTTGATTACCTATTGATCTGGTGAGCACAAAAGCCAAATCAACTTCATTCTCCCCGGAAAATGAGATAGATAGAAAGTTGTAAAGGCAAAGTTCTTCCATGTTGAAGAATGTGCAATCCTATGAAGGTTAGTGGTCAGTGACTTAGAACTAGAAGGATTCAAAGACACAAACAAGTCAGGAGAGGAAGATATAGAAGCTTAAATATATATTGGATAATTGGAGATTCAGAAGAGTTCTAACTGAAACAATTTGCTAGGAGGTAAGTTGAGATGTATAACATAAATTACAACTGGAAGTAGAACAGGACAACTCATGGAGAATGACAGACCAAACCTGTGGTTCCTGCCAAACCAAGGATGATATATAGGTGGTAGAACAGTGAAGAGACAGGCTTGGAAAAATTGGAAGAATGGGGGTAGCAGGAAATTATACTAGATAGCTGGAAGAGAAGCTAGGCGATAGTGTTATTTAGCAAAGGAACGAGCAGAAAGGAGATTTATCAAAGTTATACAAGTTATACAGTGTAAAAACCAGAAGCATGAGGTGTTCTGGATTGCAAGACAGTGTACCAGAGAGAACTGAGATGTGGGACAGAAGTGTATACAGATAATAGTACATTTGCTCTTAGTGATTCTGAAAAGAAAGAGACATGAAATTGCTTCTATGAAAGGTTATTAAATGTGAAGAATGTATTGAAGGAAGGTCTTTCCAACGTGGATCCAGCTGAGAAACCAGTCATTCTTGTTGACAGCAGGGTGATAGATAAAACAATTGAGGTTAAAATGCAGAAATAACCCCTTTACCATCAGTAATTACAGCCAAATGCTTAGAATATTTGGTGGTGTCGGATACAGTCTAATTACCCATCTTGTCAATCAGGTTGTGCAGGAAAATGTTTTAACCAATGACTTACATTATAGCTAACTGTTACAAGAATAAATGATATGCCTTAGAGAAAGGTACTTACAATAGCATCAAATTGCTGGACCAGGTTATGAAAGATATCGAGAAGTCATACCTCAATTAATTAGAGAAAGAGTTACACGAGGGGAATGTACTACTGATGCCTTTTCCTGGTAAAGCAACTGCAGGAAAAGTACTTGGCTAAAGTAAGCTGCTGTACTACTCATCTTGGAGCAAACCTTTGATAGAATCCCTTACTGTATAATCTAGTGTTATTGAGAATGCTAGGGGATAGATGAATGGCTTGTTTGTGCCATGCTGTCAATAAGATAAATGTCAACAAGTATAGCCATGAACATAATATGCAGGTAGTCTAAGCTCAGTTCTCTGTCTCCTATTCATCATAATCCTCCAGGCTATAACACAAAGTTTACTTTTAAGCTTTATGGTCGATGCACAGAAGCAATAAACATTAAGAATGCACAGGAAATAGATTTTCTTGAATAACCAAGAGAATCCCAAGAGGTAGTAGATAGCTTTTGTTACCTTGGTGACCTAATTAGCTTTGGAGGAAGTTTTAAAAAAATAGTTGCTAGGATAAGAACAGGCTGGAGGAAGTTCAGAGAAATGTTTCCTGGATTTTCTTTCTCAGTGTGAAAATCTCAAGGATTTTCTTTCTCAGAGTGAAAGGCAGATTGTATGATGCATGTGTATGAAGAGCAATGCTACAAGGTACTGCAACATGGGCTATGAAAACAGAGGATATATGATTGTGGACTGCATTGATATGGTCCTGCAATGCATATGAATGAGAACAGTTGTATAAAGAAGTGCTGATTGCTAAATATTGATGGAACTTGTGGAAGAGGAAGACCCAGAGAGACAGACAAAGGAAGAAGTAGTGAGGGCTGATCTAAGGAATTTGGCTCTCATGAAGGAGATAGCAAAAGATCAGGATGTTTGGCAATGTGTCACTCTAGAAGACACCCATCTTGCTGAAGCTGAGGTTCTGCAAGCATTGTCTCTATATATTTACAAATGGGCCTCTCACCCAATTTTCTCATTAAATCTTTCCTCTACATCCTTATTCTCTATTACTGATCTCTCCATCACCTGCCAACTGTAGTGTTTCATTTCCATGATCAAATGAAGGCAGAACTACATATCTTATCATTTCTTTCTGTAATATCAGTTATCTATCTCACCACCTGGGACCGTTTCAATGGACTTTCATCCTTCATTCTTACTTTGTCCCTCTTTATTCACTTTTTACATTGATCACTCCAATCTTATATGCTACTTATCCTCTCTCTCCCTCTCTACTGAATCATTTCCTGTTAATTTACCTTTATCATTACATTTCTCACTCTACCCATGCACTATGTCTTTCTCTCTATTCACATACTTGCAACCAACCCATTCATATATCATTTATTTCTCTCTACCCTGCTGCTCTTCACTCTCCTGTACTGCTAATCTGCACTTACTCCCCAACTCATATGCATCATTGATTACTCCTCCAACATTCACTACATCCACCCCAATACATTTTTCAATCTCTAGTCATCATTTACTTTTCCCTATCTTCCCTTCAGCTCATAGAAATTCCCCCACCTTGTCCTTTGTTCATCATTCAGTATATTCACACCCTCCTCCATTTCTCACCATCCTTTTCTTCCTCACTTTTTCTCTACACTTTTGCTACTTCTGTCCAGCCTCCATCCCTTTTCTCCCCATTGGTACCACCATTTATATTTCTCTTTCCTGTTCCAAATCAATCACTGCCACTCACTATTATGTCAGCATGTCAGCCATGTACTTCTTCTGCAGCGAGAAACCTGTTCTGGTGCTTTGCTTCATACTTTAACCTTCCATCACCTACTATAAAGCTACCTCCCTTTCCACTGTTATCCCACTTAATTGATGCAGATCATAGTCTTGTGAGCATTAAGGTGGCTTCACTAATACTGGTGTCACAAGAAAAAGCATCAAGTATACTTTGTAAAGTGGTTGGCATTAGGTTGAGCATAGAAACTATACCAGAGTAGACAGTGAAGTATGATACCTTCTTCTGATTCACTGGATCCTGTCAAACTGCCCAACCATACCAGCATGGTTTGGACAGTATGATGATATGATCACCATTGTCATTTAACATCCACTTTTCCGTGCATGCATGGGTTAAACAGAATTTGTTCTGGCAGATTTCATATGACCAGATGACATTTCTGTTGCCAATCCTCACCTGTTTTCAACTAGGTATTGTTTCCTTTAGCCAGTCTTCCACGGAAGACTGGAAATGAAAACATTGTTTTTATGACGATGATGAGGCTCATTTACATCTATCATGTAATGCCATGACAAGGGTACACACCAACAAACACATACTATCTATCTATCTATCTATCTATCTATCTATCTATCTATCTATTCATCTGTGTGTGTGTGTGTGTTTGTGTGTGTGTGTGTGTGTGTGTGTGTGTGTGTGTGTGTGTGTGTGTGTGTGTGTGTGTGTCTGTGTGTGTGTGTATAGATAGTTACTGTCTACCAAATCCACTCTCTGTGCTTTAGTCAGCCCAGGCCTTTAGTAGAAAACACTTGTTCAAGGTGCCATGCAATTGAACTGAATCCTAGATTATAAGGCTGGGAAGCAAATTTGACTCAACTCCACAAGACTTAATGTTCCATAGGCATTTAGGAGATGTACAACTCAGATGTTTGAAACCTTACGTACATATATCTGTTGATATATGTATGTATGCATGTGTGTGTATGTGTGTGTGTTTGTATATATATACAGCATTGTCATCATCATAATCATTTAATGTCTGCTTTCAACCTGGCATGGGTTGGATGGTTTGACAAGAGCTAGCAAGCCCAGAGGGTTATGCCAAGTTATATTGTCTGTTTTGGCATGGTTTCTATGACTGGATGCCTTTCCTAATATACATATAAATTTAAAATGCATATATTTATGTTTAAAATTCTAAAAATATTGTACAGTTTTTGTGTAATTTTATTTTATGTACTCAAGTATTACTGCTCACATAAAAGAAGCATTTGAATTGTCCTGTTTATTTCTCACTTGTTCTACTGTCTGTGTTCATATCCCATCAAAGTCAACTTTGCCTACCACCTTTCCAGGTTTGCTAAATTAAAGTGCCACTGATTTGATTTACTCCAGTGTACATTGTCTCCTAGTGTTTTTCATGCATGTGACGTCCAATGTGATGTTTGAGCAAATATTTTACATGGCCACAGCATTTGTGAGAGGAGGAGCTACTCCCAGCTATTATTAACTTTGAAACACAGAATGACAGAATAATGCCACTCCAATCCTATAAAGAAATATATTGTGCATTTGTGTGTACAAGTGCAAATTTTTAATCAATAGAAAGTGAAGAAAAATAATTGCCCATTGCGTAGGTGTATGCACCATCAAGCTATGCTTCCTGGTGTTTGGTGAGTCTCCAAACATTTGTCCTGTGCTATAGCACTTATTCCAGAGTGGCATAGAAGAAGTTTTGCTTGTGACTATTGGGCAGTGATGACTCCTTGGTGATACTGAGGCTACAGTAAATGTTTATTATGTTAATAGGAATTTATGAAATATACTTTTACTTCATTTATCAGTTAAGCTTTACAATAATTACATTACTTAAAATAAGTTTTTACGCTAAAAACAAAAACGAATTGAAATATTTTTGTTGTTCTAAAAGATACATGTGTGTGTGTGTGTGTGTGTATCAAACTATAAATCATTTGATAAAGTATATTTTTATTAATTTGAAAAATTTTGTTAACAGTTGTTATAGTATTTTTTGACAAGCTGGATCTCATTGACAGTTATGTGCTTTTTCAAACTTTGCTTTATTTTCAAAGAAGCAAAATATAGGCAATTATTAATTCTTTATTTTAAATTCCCTTCAGAAAAAGCATGGAGAATTATTTTAATGAATCATCTTTCAAATTAAAACAAAATCAATACTTACACTTAAAAATTATAACCAAATCAGTCTTCTAATTTTTAAAAATGTTTATTCTCTCTAGAATACATTACCTAGTAGTATACTTGTCACAAATATCTATCTATATAAGATACAAATTATAAGAAATAAAATTCTGTAAAAAAACGGATGACTATTTAGTTCATTTGGCTATACTTTTTTGGAAAAAACTATTTTATATCACTATTTTCATCCTCTTCAATACTATTAAAATTTTGAATGAACTAAAATATAAGCAGAAGGAGGGCAAATGACTTTTAAAGCTGAGAGACTATCAAAAGGTGTTGCTTTTGGCAGCAAAATTGACTTTTTCCTAGATTTGGCCTAGAGCATGGTATAGTAGGTACTCTAACATTGCTTTCATGGCTCTTTGAGAGAGTTGGCCAAAGACAGGGCTACTTGTATATCAATTAAAATCATCTTAATAAAAGAAGCAGGAAGGTAGTTGAATGCATGTGGCCCTCTCTAGATGGCTGGCTATCTGTTAAATGGCTATTAACCCTAACCATACCTTAGATTATGCAACCTTTTCATTTCACATCTATTCATTCCAGGTCACTGTGTTTCATATATTTATGGTTACACCTTGCAAAACTTAAAATTTTTTTGTGGAAAGTAATTTAAATAAATTCATTGATTTTACATTCATTTACATATATTTGAACCATAATGAAATTAAGATAACTGATCAAAGAGTAAATTGACTTCACATCTCACTATTCTACTGTAATGACTATAAAAATTCATTTAGTACTTACATTTAATATTTTAGATATTATTTGTTAAAATCTTGACTTCAGCTAAATTACTGTTCTTCAGTTTATTTTTATACATTGTTTGTACTTCCCACAAGAAGCTTTTAAGTTTTGTTTGACTTTCCAAGCTTCAGCACGGATGGTATTCCCGTTCCAAGTGCTAAATTGATTTAATTTCTTACTAAATTCTTATGTTGCTTTTGTTTTTGTTCTATCCTCCTATCAACATGTTTTTAAATACTTTCTTGATGTGAACACCACTGGCCATTATTTTTCATAGAACATCTTATTTTATTTCAACTTTAATTTACTTGTGCTTATCTTTTAAACCCCACTTGATCATGTTGCATCATATTCTGTACTGCTGCTGCTGACCAATCATCTGGTGTCTATTGCAGATGTATGTTTCTTATGTAGTTACTAACATTTGTGTCCTGTGTAGTTGCACTTCGTTTTGTCTTTGTCTAATACTGATCTCCCTCTCCCATTTTTCTACAGCATGGAAATGCATAAGAATTTGACCCTTGACCCGGCCTCAACCCCAACAACCACGTCCTTGACCTCTGTTCAGTCCCATCATCCCTTGGCCATCCCGCTGAATCAGTTGGTGAAACCAATGCCGTATTTAAATGTCCCAGGTGTATTCGACCTGAATAATGATCGCAAACATTTTACGGCCAAAATGCGGGTTGGGGTGACGGCTAATAGTGCATTGAAGAAAGTGGAACGAGCAAAATTTGCACCTTACTAATGTTGAAATACCACATCTACTTCTACTAAGACTTTCTAGTTCACTTGAAATGGAGTCATCCAAGATTTTCCTATGTGTGAAGACAACTATATTTATTGACAGACATTATAGAAGAAAAATGGAAAAGATTACAGTAATTGAAGAGGATGTTATTTGTCTAATATCCACAAATTTACTAGCTGAGGTCTATATTTTGTAGAAAGATATGTGCAAGATGCCAAAAATTTTTTTCTGTAAATGTGTAAAAAGTGAAATAATGATGGAATGAAGTGATAATAATAAGATATCATGTTTTGGTTTACCTACAATGGACATTTTAACAATGTAGGCCCATCTCCAACATTCCAATTATGTTGTCAGTCAGAGTACTTTTCCTTACCAACCTTTATACCAATGCATTTTCAATATTCATTTATTTACTTCCATTATGTTTAATCACCTAATAAATTTGATTATTATGCTTTTTAGTTTATCATTTTGATTGATATTGTTACCACAGCTATCATTTTTGTTATATTATTATTATTATTATTATTATTATTATTATTATTATTATTATTATTATTTATTGTTGCTGTTGTTGTTGTTGTTATTGTTGTTGTTATTATTATCATCATCATCATCATCATCATTATCATCATCATCATCATCATCGCCATTGTCATTATTATTATTATTATTATTATTATTATTATTATTATTATTATTATTATTATTATTATTATTATTATTATTATTATCATCATTATTCACTATTTTTATTTCTTAGCTTTTGTAACAGTGATATTTCAATAAAAGAAATGAATATTGAAATATATTATATTAGCCTGTAGTTTGCACATTTTAAACTGGTGAATTTGTCTAGTACTTACTCAGTTGGCATGAGTTTTTAAAAAATAAATTACATTTTTACAGTATATAATCAACATACAAGACTTATTTAAATTAGAGTTATCTCCATTTTAACAAAATCTATGGATCATTTTAATATCTCATATGTATTTTAAACTGACTGAACAACAAATTTGTGGAGATACCCTGGTATTTATTTTCCTTGTTGATGTCCATTTTTCTTTTACTTTTTACTTTTATGTCACTTATGATTCTATTCCAAAGAAATTCTCTCTGCAGTTGCCCTGCAGCCTGAAGCGTGATTTTGTGTCTTTGTAGGATAACAACAGAAGTTTGTGGAATGGGAATTCGCTAGGTAGATGACGTTTGGACCATTTAAATATCGAGATCACGAAAAGCCACTACAGCAATCTGATCTACTGTTATTCATAATGTTTATGTCTTATTTCATACATTTTCACGTGCTTGATCATGTGTACATTTAGTTAATCATTGTGTTTACCTACAACTATTTTCCACTGTGTTCTGTGTGAGCTACTGCGTTTGAGCACTAACCAAAATTTGTGGTGATGTTGGAATGTTTACCCTATCAAGTAGAAGTTTAGTTGCACCTATTTCTTAAAATATCCTGCAGTTAGAGTGGAGAGCTCAACCTTAATGTTGGCCAATATTTCACTCATTTATCTAAATACTTAAGTCTCTGTGTGCTAGTGTGTGTGTATGTGATTTGCATGTTTGCATACTTATCAACTTACCTTTCTAACCTTTTAGATAATATATCAATTCATATAGTAACTGAGTAGTTATTAAAACTGATGAACTTATCTGAATACATGATACATGTACATTCATGCAGATGTATCCATGTATATACCTTTAGGTAATGATATAAATAAAGTAATAAATTTTCAATTAAATTTGCTATTGTAAAAAATAAGTCTCCAATACTTTATATATTATCTTTATTTTCTGAGGTACTACTTTGATAATTTTATATAAAAAATATCTGTGGTGTTTATTATGAAAAAATCAAATTGCCTAATGAACAGAACTAGAATTTAAAATGTTCCTATATTAATAATCTAAATCCCATTTTTGTTACTAGTTACTTGGAGAAATCTTATACAATTATAAGTAGCAAATGAGGTGTATTATGATGACAAGTGTTCATAAATATTGATACCTACTTAAATACATAGATATATATTGTGTACAAACATATATACACCACTCACACACACATTATCTATAAAATTAACCTCTACATATGTGCATTTTCTTATGTGTAAACACAGACCAGAGTTTGCCTTGCTTGCTATTTTATAGTATCAAATATTTTAGAAAATTTACATCATGTAATAATACATGTTGTAATAGAAGTAGTTTATTATAGTAAAAAATGTTTGCTTCTAAAACATACATTATTTTTATTGCAAGATTAATATCAGAAATCAAAGCATCTTATCTCATAGTTCATCACATATGTTCTAAATATAAGTATATAGAAATTAGTTTATCTATATGTTGCTCTATAGTTGTTCGTAAATACTTTATTTACATACACATATTTGCATACATATGAATACATACGTGCACACACACACACAGAGCAGACGTGTGTATATATATGTGTATATATATATATATATATATATATATATGTGTATATATATATATATAAATATATATATATATATATATATATATATATATATATATATATATATATATATATATATATATATATATATATATATATATGTGTATGTATGTATTTGTGTGTGTGTGTATATATATATGTATAGTCAGTCAATTCAAGGATATCTTATCCTCATTAGAGATTAATAAATCCAAAATTTCACTGGTTTAACCTCCATCACATTAGAAGACACTTTCTACATTGTGCTATGGATTATGATAGGTAAAATTAATAAAATAAGAAAATGAAGAGTTAAAGATGTATATTTAATTTATTTGCAACATAGTTTGTTTTTAAGATATAAATATATATATATTTTTAAGATATAAATATAGATAAATTTTTAAAAAACACAATAGAAGACTCACAAACCTACTTATGTTCTGATTGTAGCCCCTTGGTAATGCATAATTCAAAACATTTAGGTTAAATCCAGTGTTAAGAATTTCAGTTGTAAGGGGTAGAATCCCTTCAGGGATCTTGTTTTAATGATAACGAGGGTTATGTCTTACTTGTAGGAATTCAAATTCATAACTAAAAAGTTTCATATATATATATATATAGTGTGTATGTATTTGATAAGGAAATATATCCATTATGTAAAAAATATATAAAATAAAGTAAAATACAATACACTTATTTAAAAATATACATTTCAATAATATGAATATTTAGAATATTGTTATATCTTTATGGGAAAATAATTATTTTCTCATAAAGATATAGCAATATTTTAAATATTCATATTATTCAAATGTATATTTTTAAATAAGTTTATTGTATTTTGCTTTGCTTTAAATTTATTTTTACATAATTGATATATTTCCTTACCAAATACATACTATATATATGAAATAACATTTCAAACTTCTTTAGTTATGAATTTGAATTCCTACAACTAAGATGTAATTTTTGCCATTATTAAAACTAAATCCCTGAAGAGATTCTATCCCTTACAACTTAAATTCTTAACATTGGATTTAACTCAAATGTTTTGAATTATGCATTACCAAGGGGCAGGAATCGAAATATAAGTAGGTTTCTGAGTCTTCTAGTCTGTTTTTTAAAATTTTATTTGTATTTATATCTTAAAAACAAACTATGATGCAAATAAATTAAATATACATCTTTAACTCTCCATTTTCTTATGTTATTAATTTTACTTATATATATTTGCGAGTGTGTGTGAGTGTGTGTGTGTGTGTGTGTGTGTGTGTGTGTGTGTGTGTGT
>NC_068997.1:37603085-37607087 GCF_001194135.2 Octopus bimaculoides
TATATATATATATATATATATATATATATGCTCTTGACAATTTTATATAAATAATGTAGACACATAAATATATAGGTAGATTTGTTCATGCTACCCAGTTATTTTATTATTGGAAAATAGTCTAGATTTACAAGTTCAAACAAAATAGCTCTAAACTAATAAATTGCTCTTATGACTATTTTAATTTGGCTAAAAGTGTGTGCCATTCTATGATGAAATATGCTTAAACATATCGCTCATAATTCATGCATACAATTAAAATGGTGATCTCATTTAACCATTTGTACAAATATACATACAACGAAATGTCTCTTGGACTTTAGTTTTCCTTAAACTATCACCGTTGTCAGGTGAAGTGAGACAGTACATTGATAGTGTATATAAATGATTGCAATTTTATTCTATTTCTGTTAGAGACAATTTATATTTATATATTACTTCATGTGTGTAAATGTTTATCTCTTCTGATGTACACACACACATCATACCAAATCTCTCACACTCATGTGTTGTATATATCAGGGTTTATTTCTTGGGGTTTCTTGATTCATTAATGAAATGTTTTCCAACAGCTGAGTCCATTTTAAATGGAAAAAAATCTAAAACTTCTTACATCTATTTAAAAACGTAAATGGCTTATTTTCTATTATTCTTTTCTATGATCAAGCTGTGCCAGATTTAAATCAGATTGCTGTTGAAATGTAAGCGACCAAAGAGACTAAAAAAAAAAAATTATTTAAAACTTTCTACAATTTGGTATTGTGTTGATAGATGATTTCTTTGTCAGCTCTTTATTTCTTGTGGCTGGGGTATGTTAATTAAAGTTATTTGCGAAGAAAGAAAAAAAACAGCAAACAAACAAACAAACAAAAAAAGAACAAAGATCATTTACTTTTCTTTGAGGATATCACTTATAGAAAATATCTAATAGTTAAAATTGAATCTATTTGATGAATAACTGTAAACTAAAATTGAATTTATGATACTGATAAATACAGTATTATTTTTATATTATAATTTGATGGGAGGAGCAAATTTTGTACTATTTCTTTAATTTTTGTAGTTTTTGCAAAATTAATTTGATAGTACTAGATGATATTTTCAGATTTAGTAGTATGAAATAAAATAAATTCAAAATGGTCAACATACCATTTCATTCCTTGTTGTAAATAAAGGGATGTAAATTAACTGTCAATAATATTTTGTTTTTTGTCTTCTCAAAAAGCATTCCTGTAAAGCACTTGTAACTACACCTTGATATCAATCACCATTTCATAATATTGTGAATGTAAACAAAACCTTTATCTTTTCTAACATAAAATAATATTTCAGCTCAAAATATGTTTAGTTTGAAAATTAATTAATTATTGGAGTCATGGGCCAATACTCATCTTTAAAAAATATTGATTATAAATATTTCTATTGTTAAAACTATTAGTTATCTGTGTAAATTTGACAACTTACGTTTGATAAAGCATGGTGCACCACAGTCCCTTTGATCTCTTAGAAGAAGCTACATGTGAACAATCAAAACTGAGGTATTTCTTTTGAATTCTATAATCTTCAAGGAATATATTATTTAAAAAATTAGGTTTATATCCATTTGAACTATCTGCACTGTAGTTGCCTAATGGTTGTGTGGTTTGTAAATTTCTAGTTGGTTCTTCTTGGTAAAGAATGATTAAAATAAATTCTTTTACTCTTCAAAAGTCTTCTTATTTATCTGATAGTAGTAGTTTAAAATTTGAACATTTGCTCAACTTATTTTTCCATTCTGTCTTCCTTAAAAATGTATAAATTCTTTCTTGTAAAAATTTGTTTCAAAAATAAATTATCAGTATGGTTGTTAAGAATGGATGTTATAAAACAAGAAAGATTATAAATAAAATATTGAGAAGATTATTTTTTTATCTTTGTGCCAAATATGGGATGTATTTGTTATTTTGATGTATGAATTTTGCAAATAATTTATCCCAAGTAGATCATATTGACTATTTTATACATTTTAGAATTTCTATAATAATTATCAACTTAAAATTTGATATCGCACACTTGAAATGTGTTGATTCATGTAAGCAATAAATCTATTCAATCTAACGGTAGCAAGGAAAAAAAATTAAGACTTCTGAGTTTTTAAAAGTTTTATCACTTTTATTTTGTCTTATTGCTTTCTAATTGTGATACCTTTGTGTGATATCTTTGTGATATTTTGTTATGTCAAGTGTTGTCTGTTGCATTTCTTGTCTGCATTGTTAAATTTAGTTAATATTGTTTGTACTATATGCAAAAATCCATGTAGTAGCTATAGAAGTAGTAAATATTCAGTTTGACAAAATTACCATTATGAATGGGCTCAGCTCTCATTAATACTTAACAAAAATGTGTGCTCAGCAACAATTGCATTATTTTTTAAATTGCAGTCTATCAACATTTTTATTCTCTTTCCCATTAAATTACAGTTCATATATTTTGTTGTATGTTCTCCTTTTTAGTGTTGTCCATTTACTTCATGATTTACATTTCAGAATAGTATGTAATATTACTATTCTGAGAGTATTCAGTTTTATTTTAAATTTATTGTTGTTAATAACATTATTTTTGCACTGTCTTATGAGAGTGATCTTTGGTTATTTATTGGCTCCATTTGGCAGAGAAATACAGAGTTAAAGTATTAATTAAAGAAATTGTTATTGCTGGAAATAAAACTACAAGTAACGTGATGGACAGAAATATCAATTTTCAATGACAGATTATGTTAAGATATGTTTTGTTTTCCCAGAACAGAAAATATCACTTTACAAAAACAAAAAAAAACAAAAAAAACAAGTAAACCAATAAATAAATACAGAAAAAAAAAGAAGAAAAAAAAAGAAAAGAGCAACAAAAAACAAAAAAAAGCTGTCAAAATAAAAAAAAACAAAAGCAAAACTATAAATATTATATTCTTCAAGTTGGGATAAATAGTCTATTCAAATGTTTATCAGGTTGATGATAGTAATGATGCTGATGGTTGTGGTAGTAGTCTTGATGTTGGTGAAGAGGATGATTACAATGATAATTATGTTGAAGACTAATAAAAAAAAAATAGATATCAATACTAACTACATATATTTACATTATATTTTTTGCCTGTAAGTTTTTTTTTAGTCTTTCATCATTAAAATTCTATAAAGATCCCTCACTAATGGAAACAAAATTTGGCTTTGAAAGACTATCAAAATGTTTTCTCTCCATTTAAATGATCACATAATGCTTAATAAACATAAAACAAAAACTAAATGTGAGTTGTAAATCACCACAAATGTACAGCTATCAATGTAAATTGTGCAAAACACTGTTCCTGAATATCTTTTTTGTGTCTTCTGAAATAGATTCTTCTATCGAAATCTCAGAAAATAATTTTATTGGTTAACTTTTCATTATGTACTTTTATTATTTATATTAAGGAATGAAATAGGTATTCACTTTCAAATTTTCACATTTTTCTCTAATTATAATTTTTGTAATTGTATTTTACATAAAATGTATTTTGATATTTTATACTTATTTATGGAAATTGAAACATGAAATATTCTCTGCTTGTGTATTCAAGAAATTCAATTGGTTAAATGAGATCCTGTGATAATTCATGAGCCAATGAAAATCTATGCATTGCACTTCGCCTTAGAAGCACCAGCTCTTTTACAATTTTTTTTTCTTCTTAAGCTAGTTTGCTGCATTATGCCTTATGATGAGGGAGTAAAGTCATACCAAGGAGTCAAAATAGAATAGAACTAGGCATTCTCACCATATATTAGATAAATTTAAATTAAGTACTTACGAATTTGACTATATTAGATATATAAACCTCTAAGTGTAAGTTTGTACTGTTGTAAGTGTATGTACATATATATATGTGTGTGTGTATGTATATATATATATACATATATGTATGTGTGTATGTATATATACATACATGCATGTATCTGTGTGTGTATGCATATATATATATATATATATATA
>NC_068997.1:37609317-37611482 GCF_001194135.2 Octopus bimaculoides
TATATATATATATATATATGAACATAAATTCTATCATCTTTTAAAATATCATTTTTTCTTTTCTTTAATAGGTTATGGCTTTGATCTTGTGCAATTATGACAAATTGTTAAATAATGGGGGTTGTGAACATTTCAGCTTGTTCTTTCCTTCTAAGGACTAACATCAGCTGATGTACATCTTTTGAACCAAGTTTGTGCCTTTTTGCAATGCATTCCCTTTTCTAGTAGATTGATTGTCAATTGACGACAGCACTGCATGTGCAATAAAGACACAAGCCCTATCAAAGCAAACATACCTTTACAAATATAACTTATTTTTATAAAACAATTTGAAATCAAGAATAGAGTTAAAATTATAATGGATTTCTATTAGAAACATTGATCTCTTGAAGAATGTTGAAGATTTTTCATTTTGAAAACCACTGACAATCCAGAGAAAATTTCATTAAAATTTTCTGAAATGGACAGTGCTCATCTTGCTGTCAACTAGTATAGAAACTGGTATTCAGACTGCTATTAAACATATGAATTATTTAATATTTATTAAAGTTCAGAAAAATGTTCAGTTTTGTTAATACTATATTTTGTCTTCAGAAATCATTATTAAATAATCATATTAGTAAAAAGAAAAGAAAAAAAAAGAAAGCAAAATGTGTAAAAGGAAAGCAATAGAGAGCCTAAATGTTGTTCAAGTCATGATTACTCTACATTGATTCAAATACTAAAATTAACTTAGTGATGTTTCTAAGCAAAGAAGTTAACTGAAGTTTCATAAATGAAAGCAAAAGTCATTAAGAAGTCTTATTCATTTTTACTAGTTTGCAATGTCTTGCTTTTTAAGATATTTATATTTTAAAGTTTGGGACTTGAAAATTATTTAGCAATCTTTAATTTGAATTTAATTTTTAATACCTATTTTCAATAGTTTAGAAATTGACTTTCCTTCTGTACCTCTTCTAAAGAGAACTAGTAAAATTTAAAATAAGGATGCCACTGTTTCAATAACTGTGGCCTTTACAAATGTTGTGTGTTCCTACTTTACACTTCTAGACATCATGAATGCTTGTGACCATCAGTTTTTATTTGTATCCTGCACTAACTTTTATTTTAACTTTTGGTCCTAATAATTTACTTTCTTCAAACAATAATATTTAAATCATAATCTGTTGTTATTCCATTTCATATAATTTTTAAAAACCTATTTTAATTGTTATCATTTATATTTCTGGTCTGCACAGTTATTTTCATTATTTTTTATTGCATTGTTGCATGTGGAATTTGACTATTAGGTTGGAGCTATGCCACTCTCAATCTGCCTTGTCTTGCTGTTGTGCATGTGATCAAGCACATTGTCATGCCACATGCAGACACATTTTTTTGTTAAAAGAGCTACATTTAACTGGTCATTTCACAAAATACATTTTAATACAAATTCTTACATAAGCATATAACTGTAAAGCCATATGAAAACAAAAGAATTTAAAAAAAACATGTAAAGTCTTTTTAAAATTAAATTAATATTTCATCTTTTTTTTAATATATATCCTTTTGAGTAGAGGTATATTTAATTATCTAAAACATTCTATAGCAGTATTTAAAAAATGACAAATATAAATGATCTCAGCAAAATTTCATTTGACTTTCTACACCTTAAAATGAAAAATTGCACTAAATATATTTCTAATTAATATTAATAGCTATGATATTATAACCCATTATAGTTAATTAAATTTAATGCTGTATATGACAATAATATCATAGTAAGATTTTATTTCATAATTTTAAATCCAATTATATGAACAGCTGTACATTAAGATTTTCTAAAATAAAATTGATATTTTAATTTAAATTTTGCAATTAATTGCATTACAAATGATTATACAATCCAAAATATATTGTATAATATCCAGATATTTAAATAACTGGAGTTAGATGCTACAAGATTATTGCTCCCATATAAAAGAAAACTATTATTTTAAAATCTTTATTCATACACATGATATGTATTAAAATTTTTATAATGATTATATTATTGATTTTAAAGTAGATAAAGTTTTTTCTTTTTGTATGGGATTTATAATTCATAAGTATTTTATTTTAAGGAAAAATAATTTTTGTCTCAAAATAATTTTTTCCAAAAGTGTTTTACCAAATTTTTTTTTTTT
>NC_068997.1:37611492-37619914 GCF_001194135.2 Octopus bimaculoides
AAATTTATTTTTTTTTTCATGTAATGTCAAATATTTTTGTTCATTTTAATGAAATGTATTATTTCTTTTCCTTAAACTATAAACATTTTCTGAAATGCTTTAGTAGATTGATGATAAATAACGTACAAAATGTTTATATAGCTCAAGTATGTTATATTAGTTAAAAGTAAATTTTGGTTTTAAATATTTAGATTAAAATTATTCACCAAAATACCAGTATTATTATGTAAAAGATTATTATTTTATTTTTTCTTATTCTAAGTTAATGTTCAGGTATTTTTTATAGATAAATATGAATTTGTTAGTTTTTTTCTGAAAAGCAAAGCTAGAATAATTATTGTGATTTCTCTGTATTATTATTTTGAATGAATTAAATTTAATGAAGAGTGCAAATTCATATAGTATTTATTTAAACATTCTGGATATAAATACACAGGAATATAATTATGTTTATGCACACTATTATAAATAAATATATAATGGAAATGATGCAATATGTGTGTGTGTGTGTGTGTGTGTGTATTATTGAGATAAAATACTATTGGTTATGATATATAACTATCCAGAATGTTACCATCAGTTTTGTGTTCAATACTGATGACTATTCCAACGTTCTGGCTGGAAGTGCATAGTCTCAGTAGGCTAGTGCTTATATACGCCTGGCCAACCTGTCTTTAGAGTTGCTAATATTGTCTTGTGGTAAGGTAGTGAGTGAGCCAGCAGAATTGTTACTGTGCTGGACAAAATGCTTAGCAGCATTTCTTCCAACCTTGTGTTCTGAGGTGGACTTTGCCTTTCTTCCTTTCAGGGTTAACATAAGTATCAATTGAACACTGGGGTTTATGTAATCTACTTAGCCCCACTCCTGTAATTGCTGGCTCTGTGTGAAAATTTGAAACAATATTTGGTGTGAAACTGATGACAACATTCAGATCAATAATATCCCATAGCCAGTAATAAATATATTGTTTGATGATATAAAAATATATCTGTCCTATAATGTTGAATGTGCTTTTATTTCTGACATATGGACTAACTGGTAATACATAGACACTTACATATATACATACTACATATGTACATGCATACATACATGCATGCATACATACATGCATACATACATACATATATACATACATACATATACACACACACACACACATATATATATATATATATATACACATATGTATGTATGTATACATACAAACACAGACACATTTATGTATGTGTGTGTATATGTATATATGTATATATCATATATACACACACATATAGTGCTGTGCCATGCAAACATTCTAATACTATAACTGAATAATGGTGGTATGAAAAATTGTTTTCTATTTAGCAACGTAAAGTGTTTCTATTTCGTATGTTTTTGTTTAGAATTTTAGTTTTATATGTTTTATTATTTCCTGTCTCTGAGAAGTGATTCAGAGGTGATTCAGAATATATGTGTGTATGTGTGTTGTTGGGCAATGATCCAGAGAAGGAGTATTCAGTATAAATGAGGAATGCAATAGATTAAGCTAATCAAGTGGCCTGTTACACTGGTGTTCCCGTGGCATGCCACTGCTTCATCAGAACTGTTCCCACTGTAGAAACTCCAGAGCAAGAAACCATTAGATCAGCTTAAATCAACAAAAAACACTACAGACGTTTGTGTGTATGTGTGTGTGAGTGTGTGTATGTATGTATGTATGTATGTGTGTGTGTGTGTGTGTGTCTATGTATATATATATATATATATATATACTAGCTGAGTATCCCATTGTTTCCAGGCAATTTTCATTATAAAATGCCTTGGCAGACTTTGGGATTTTACAATAGTGCACTCACGTATGTATGTAGTCTATAATTTTTGCATGCATGATTTATCTTTGTATGTTCTCAAGTTGCATTAAAATTCTTTTCTTGATGCTGTTGACACTGTTGGATGATGTGGTGTTGCTTCTGATGTTGAAACCACGAAGATCCCCGAACAAGCAGCTGAAGATAGTGTATTCTATTTTTATATAGTGTCTGCTTTTTTTTTTTTTTTTCACATTGTTGTCTCTATTCTTTGTCACTGTTGGTAGTTCCACTACTAATTTCAGAGATTTTGTTGTTTCATCTAACAGGTTGTTAGAATACTGTCAAGATGCTATTTGTGATGGATAATAGATTTTTGTAAGGATAGTTTTGTTTGGGTCTTTTCTTGTTTATAACAGATGCGAAGTATATACATATGTATGTATGTATGTATGTATATATATATTTTGAAAACAGTTTTTTATATTCCCACTATTCACACACACACACACACACACACACACATTTGTATGCATATTTATGAGGTTAAATGCAAATGAGCTAAGTGAAATAATCCTAATTGTTTTGTGGCATGGATATAAACTGCAAAAGCAAATAAGGATAGAAATACTGAAATACTATACAAATGAGATTCTTGATTCATTGAAATTATTTTCTCTTAGAGAGAAGAATAAGCAAATGTCTTTTTGCTAGCCATGACTAATTGTAAATGGAATGGGAAAAATAATCTAAAGATTCAAGAATCCTTCAAAATTGATATGCCATTAAGGAGAGGACACTGGTTGTCTAGAGGAAATATGTAGGCACTGTTACAGGTGTCATGATGACAGTAGTCATCAAATCCAGCAGATGAAATACTTAGACAAATACAAAAAGAACAGAAAGCATTTATGGCTTATGTTAATATGCATGATGCAAGTGAAATGTGCTAAGAGAAATAACTCAGAGTGGCATGGATATATACAATAAAGACAAAAAGAGTTATATATAGATACATGAATATATTTTCAAATAAGTAGTAAAAATTAGGTTCATTCTTTCATTACCCATATATTGATGCATATTTCCAGTTTTTTAAACATTTAACAAACAAAAGACAAGTTTCTCTCTGTGCATTTGATACTTGTTTATTACAGGTAATTTTTTTCCCTTTAATTTCTCTCTGTGAGAAGTGATTCAGAATTGAATATGTTACTCAGAGTCTCACTAGAATATGTTCAGCTTATATCACTTAAATAACAACAGATGAGCTGGCAATCAGATAATTTATCCACTGGTCATTTTGCTAATACAAAGAGAAACAATTAAAAAATGCATTACTTTAATAAAAATGTTATTTAGATTGCAAAACAAAATTTTCATATTCTCATGTTTGAAAAATATATCAGTTTATATATATACATGCACACACATATATATCACTGAATATATATATATATATATATATATATATATATATATATATATATATATATATATATATATACAAGTGTGTATTTGTGTGTGTATTTTCAAACTACCTCATTTGTTATTTTGTTATGAAGAAAGCACTTCTTTAATCTTAGTTTTATTATTTATTGGCTATATATGGCAATCCATAAAATCCTAATAACCCTTTAATTTTTCATTGTGGTATGTGCAATATCAAAACATTATCTTCTCTGCTTTTCTATAGATTACATTCTGATAAAAGTCATCCTATTTTCATTAATATATATTTTTTATTATGGTAAGTTTTTTATAATACAGTAACTTGGAGAAATAAATCTGTGATCCAGTTTTGTTTCCCACTTGAAATTTCTTTAATTATGTTATTAATGCCTCTCAGAGAGGCATTAACATCAGAACTTCCCATATTCCACTTTTTTTTTTAATTATTTTCAAAAATCTATATTAAGTGTAAATTGTACTTTACATTTAGTTCTATGACCTGAGATTGCTAGTTCTGAAATGAAAATGTGTCTGCTTGGCAAATTACTGGAAGTTGATTGAATCATGATGTATTTGTTACAAGGAGAGTTATTTTGATTGTTTCCATTTATTCTGAATATTTCTATTACTGGTCCTGGAGCACTGCAAAGATAACAATTAAGTGTAAATCAGACAGCTATATGAATGTACTGCCAAAGATGGAATAAATTTTGATTATTTATCAACAATATTTTATTTTTTGAAATTTATTTTAAAACTTTATGTTCAATTCATTGAGAAAATTTCACTCTTCAAAAAAGTGCAAAAAGGTCTAATGTGCCACCTGTTTTAAAACTATCAGCCCAGCATTGAAGATAACATGATTTGACATGCTCATTCTGACTGTATTTTTCCTTGTGTAGTGTTACTGTTAGTCAGAAGATATAAGTGGAAAAGACTTCATAGTGGATACCAAAGGCCAGAGAGGACCAGGATGCAGCTACATTGGTAATGCCTTAATAAACTGCTCTATTAACTGATAGCCATGCATTCTTCTTTTCCTTCAGAAAGCACAAAATTTCAAGATACTCACTGAAACCAACAACTTCTTATAGACATCAAAGTGGCAGTTTCCAATGACTCCTGATTTGTAGTTTCATTTACCTCTTTAATAAAAATTACATAAATAAGAAAGTGCTGCAACTTTGGAATTAAAAGAAATCTTCTTGATAATTCTCCCTCCCCTATACTAACTATATGTTTTACAGGGATTCTTTGGGAAACCCCCATAGTGTGTCCTCTCATCAAAAAGGCAACTTCTGATCCTGTTATTGCATCTATTATCAGCAAGACCTTCAGTCATGTCTGGTCTTGGGATCTTCTAAATTGCCTGTGCATGGTCCTTATCCCTCTCTTATTTCTTCTTATCATTGTATGCATTGTGTGCTGATTGGTTCATCTTTGATGCCCACAATTATTTGTGGTTTATCTCAAGGTTTAGTGATTTCTTGCACACTCTACATTCTGTTCGCTAATGACTTAATCGTTGTCTCTTCTAACAATGCACACCATTTATCCCTCCTTAACTCTCCTCACACACAGCATCATTGTCATGCAACTTAAACACCTCACACCAGACATGTATATATCTTCTCTGAGCAATGCATTTGAGAACATTCTTTAATAGAGACATGATAATCTACTCTCATTTAACACAGTCACTACATATAAGGCAACCTTTTTCTCATTAGCTATTAAGATTGCACAACTTAAACCTTTAAATAACTACAAATGTGAATTTTTGTGACTTTTATTGAACTGCAATGCCTCTGTTCTGTACTAGATAGGGGTCTATTCTTTCCACTCAGGGCCACCCAACCTGTTGGGTTTTTTTAACTCACTTCCTCAGCCTTGCTTGAGACACTTCATACTTTCCTTCTTTCAAATAACTGAAATCCTATGAAATTCTCTCTGTCTACACTTTCCCTGCGAACATGTACCTGCAAGCTGAACATGTTAAGCTTATCAGTTTGACAGATCCTGCAAAGGTCATAGAAATTGTGTCACTGTCTTTGATTAATTTATTAAAAAGAAACACTATAAAATATTATGGTAACCTGCAAATAATTCTTAGAGATAAACAGAATTTAATGCTTTATAAAATTATTTAGTTCTTAGATTTAAGTATAAGGGAAAGATTCTCAAATTTCACAAGTTTTAAAGAAAGCAAAATAAACTTTTCTAAATTTTGAAAAAGAAGGATTAACGTGGAGGTAGAATGAGACTTTTAACTGGTTTCAATTAAAAAGAATGTTTAATAAAGGAAAACACACCAGAGAAGAGATACAGTTCAACAAACTGGGCTACAGATATAAAGATGCTTATCAAACATGTGGCTCTTTTTATAATGCAGCGTGATATTCATTTTTAAATACACTATCAATTCTATGGTAAATAAAAGAAAATTGAGAAAATATTTTCCAAATATGAAGATTCTTGCTGAAGAAGAAATCTTTGAATGTCTTTTGCATGAGGATGTGTTTCAGATGTAAATTTGTGTTTGTGCAAAATGAACATTTTAGGACACAAGAATCCTATGGAATAGAGGTAAGTCAAGATATACCATTCAGATATATTTCTTCATTGGAACCAACCGCTTTACACTGAAAGGTAGGAATACCACATTTCTTGTAGAATCTTTGTCTTTGTGTGAAGTGATTTGATAAGTTATTTTTAACATGGAAACTACTTGGGTGCAAGCATGACTGTGTAGTAAGAAACATGTGTGTGTGTGTATTAGTGTCTTTGTGATTGTCCCACACCATCACTTGACAACCAGTATTGTTTATGTTCAGTTAATTTAGCAGTCCAGCCAAAGAAACCAATAGAAAATAAAGGCCAGGCTTTAAAAATTTAAGTACTGGTGTCGATTTGTTTGACTAAAACCTTTAAGGCAGTGCCTCAGCATAGCCGCTCCTCAATGACTGAAACAAATGCAAAATAAAAGATAGAAATATTTTTATCGTGAACAAAGCAGGGAGCTGGTAGAATTGTTATCATGCTGGGTAAGATGCTTAGCACCATTTCATCCGTCTTTACGTTCTAAGTTCAAATCTGCAGAGGTTGACTTTGTCTTCATCCTCTAAGGTTCAATAAAATAAGAACCAGTTGAGTACTGTGGTCGATGTCATTTACTTACCCTTACCCAAATGTTGCTGTCCTTGTGCCAAAATTTGAAATCAATATTTATACAGTGAAGAAAGAAGGCAATACAATGATTAGTATTCTTGTAATTTGTTTCACTATTATTCTCTTATCATGAAAGAATCATAGTGCACATCATACTTGCTCAAGTAGTGATGAATAGGTCATTCACAAGATTGCACATTAAGTGCCATATGAAAATATAACAATGCAGAGACCATCAGTATGAAAAGAAAACTCTTGTTAATATAGTTAATACATAAATCATTTATGCCAGGCAAAATGCTTAGTGATATTTTATCTATCTTTACATTCTGAGTTCAAATTCTGTCCTTTCGGGGTCGATAAAATAAGTACCAGTTGATCAATGGGACAATGGGACTGATGTAATCAACTTACCCCTTCCCCTGAAATTACTGGCTTTGGGTCAAAATTTGAAACCAATATGTGAAGCTTTTAAAAGTTAACTAAAGTACAGGTAAAAAAAAAAGACAGCATAAAAAATTATAGCTTTTAGAAATATGAAATATTAGTGCAATATAGTCTTATAGAGTGGCATAAGTCAAAAAGTAAAAAAGTGTTATCTTTTATTCAGTATAACTTCTGAGCTAAAGATTCTTTGAATCATGTTTCAAGTCATTCCGAAAGTATTTCACTCCAAAATAATGTGTGTGTGTGTGTGTGTATGTACATCATTATCATTTAAACGTTCACTAAGCCATGCTTACCTGGGTTAGAGGTCATTGAGGGAGATCTACAGCTGGATGCCTGTTCTGTCACTAACTTTCTCCTGTTTCCAAGTAAGGTAATATTCTCCCATGACCTGATATGTTTTTGAAATGAATGACATCACTTACATGACAGTAATAGTCATTTAGAACTATCGCATGACTACACAACAAGGGGACACAACATTACACACATGCATTCATATATATGATTAATGATCAAAAAGAAGAAAATCTAGAAAAAACACAAGAAGGGAAAAGTTTTCACAAAGGTGTTATTAGTTTCACACTAAATAGAAAATAGAAAACGGTCTTTGACATTTTGGGTATTAGAGTCAATTATCAGAAAAAGAATGGCAGAAGCATAGTGGAAAGAAGGAAAGAAAACAGGGTTGGGGCCAGGTGGGAATGTGATTCTAGAGGGTGAGTTAAGAAGAAAAGAAGAGAAGTAGGTGAGTTGTTGTGTTCATATATATGAGTATGTGTGTAAAGAGATGGTCATAGGGGGAGACTTGTGAACAGTTTGGGATGCAGGTGGTTGAATGAGGGTGAGTGTAGTTGATGGGGATGTGATGAATGTGGTCAAGGTGAGAGGAAGGGATGGAAGAAGAAAAAATGGAGGGAGATTGAAGAAAATGGTGTAGAAGGTGAGAAAAAATAAATCAGGTATGAGTTCAGAGTTAATAAAAGTGGGGAAAAGGTTAGGTATAATATCTGGAAAAAAAGAAAGAAAAAAAAATAACTGTTGAGCATGAAAGAGTATGTAAAAAGGCAGAGAAGTTAGGAACAGAATAATTAAGAAATATATATAAAGC
Source organism: Octopus bimaculoides (assembly GCF_001194135.2). Lineage (NCBI taxonomy): Eukaryota > Metazoa > Mollusca > Cephalopoda > Octopoda > Octopodidae > Octopus > Octopus bimaculoides. The sequence goes on from NC_068997.1 coordinate 37,619,462, forward strand.
ACGTGGAATAGTTTTTGCAAAATGCAGAGATAATTATAAAAAGGATACAAAAAGGAAAGTAAAAAGTATTGTAGGGAGTTAAGTTATTTTACATAAAACAAGTTCAAGTTCAGAGGAAAAGTTACAAGTCAATAAAAAGTGGAAAAAAATAGTTGAGCAAAAAAAAAGTATGTAAAAAAGAGAGGAGTTGAACAAAAGGCTTAATACACACACATGCACCTCCCATATATTATTCAGGGGTTAACCAGACTACAATTGGTTTCATGTTGAGAGAGTTATCTCTCAACAATTATTCAAGTCTGTCACATGGGACATTGGTGTTCAACACTATCTTGTGTTTTTGACAAAGATGGAGATGAACACCAATGTCCCATGTGGCAGACTTGAATAATTGTTAAGATATCTCTTTCAACATGAAACTAATGGTAGTCTGATTAACCTATGAATAAAGAA
>NC_068997.1:37619924-37621397 GCF_001194135.2 Octopus bimaculoides
CAATTTAAATAAGAGCTAAAATGCGACCCATTGTAAAAACTTTTTAATGATCTATGATCATTTCGATGCAATATCCCGACTCACTCATGTATGTTATAAAATATGGAATACTGTATCTCCTCAGGGTCAGATTTGATTAATTCATAGCAGACAGTAAAAAACAGACAACATTAATAGTTGTCCTTAAATTACATGTGTATAAACAGGTTGAAATGACATGAAACATATTGACACTGCATACAATATCGGTTATGAAAGCCATTACAAAGTAAAGTAAGTAAGTAGTGCTGTTAAGTTAGGATATTAACCTAGGATGTTAAGTAGTGAACAAGTAAGGGATGCTGTAAATTTCAATAAAAACCGTTGGACTTTTGAAAGTAAATAAAATGAAGAAAGAAAATAAACTGCTATATATTATAAAAATATTTTTACAAGTTAATGGTCAAAGAGAGGTAAATCTAGTAAATAATGCTTATGTATAATATAATTTACTCAAATGTACATAATCTTATCAAATAATTATATTTCATTTAAAGTTTAGAACAGTAATGAGACTTTTTATGGTTATGTAAACCAGATAAATTAGAGAATATAAATTGTAAATAATGAAAAATAATAAATAAAATAAATTAGGTTACATTAGATCGCAGCTATCAAAATTGTAAATAATGAATAATAATAAGTGAAATAAATTAGGTTACATTCAGATTGCAGCTAACAAAGTTTAAGAAAGATTATAATAAATTAATTTAGTAATGGGGTTCAAATACAATATTAAAAATAATATCAAAAGAAGGAACGGATTTAATTGATAGCGTAAAAAGTAAACAAATATTACGATATAATCGTTACTATCTCACATATAAGTATAATTAAGTAATTTTTATGATGTAAAGTAATTAGCTGAAAACGACACCATTCTATCAAATAATTCAATAGATACTTGAGAACAAAAATCTAACTCACTTTAAAAAATTTTTTATCTGTAATATATTATGATAAAAAAATAAATTTAAAGTTAAACATAAAAGACTTTTTTCCATGGTCAAAGAGAGGTAAATCTAGCAAAATAATATATATTTTTTTAGAATCTAAATAAATCAGTCAATGTTATTGATCCTATCAAATTGTTATATTGATTTTTTATATATTTTTATATATTTTTTATATATTTTTTATATATTTTTTAATATATTTTTTTACTGTCTGGTATGAATTAATCAAATCTGACCCTGAGGTGATACAACATTCCATATTTTATAACATACATGAGTGAGTCGGGATATTGCATCGAAATGATCATAGATCATTAAAAAGTTTTTACAATGGATCGCAGTTTAGCTCTTATTTAAATTGATATGCATACAAAATTGTATGATTAACAACCTTTCATATGAGAATTTTGCTACGTTGATAACAGGTACAATATTTTTACCAAATTTTGGTAGAGATCTATAAACACAAGTTATATAT
>NC_068997.1:37621407-37634074 GCF_001194135.2 Octopus bimaculoides
GGGCACTGCCTTGAAAGGTTTAAGTTGAGCCAACTGTCCCAGGTCATTTTTTAAAGCCTGGTGCTTATTCTGTCAGTGCCTTTTGCCGAACCATTAAGCTATGGGGATGTAAACACACCAACACTGGTTGTCGAGCAGCAGTGGGGGACAAACACTGACAAGCACACATAGATATATACATATATATATATATATATATATATATATATGACAGCCTTCTTTCAGTTTCCATCTACCAAATTCATTCACAAGGCTTTAGTTGGCCTGTGGTTATTGTAGAATACACTTGCCATGCAGTGGGTTTGAACCCGGAACCATGTGGCTGAGAAGCAAGTTTCTTGTGATGCAGCCACTCATGCACCTACCGGTAGGATCATCAAAAGGAAAAGAAAGTACTCCATCCTGTGAGAGATAACTATTTTCAAACATACACAATTGCAAAAGAGCTACTAATAGTTTCATGCTTTAAGATACATTAAATTGGCAGATATGTAACATGCTGTGTTTCTCTTTCAGGATCAGTTCATAATGTTAGATGTATTTAAACAGTTAAAAATAAGGCCACTAACTTGGCTACACATGTTTGGTCTGAAGATCAAATGCACATCATATACAATCAAATAGAGAATTGTGGAAATTTTTACACATATGTAAATGGGTCAAAGAAATGTCAGTTATGTGTAGTAGAAAGATGGCACATTCTTTTTAGGTCCAAGAATTCTACCATATTACTTAATTCCAGATCCAGAATTTTTAGCAAATGCAAGAACATGGGCTGGTTTCTTTCATTGAACTGGTGGACAGCACAGACTCTGACCTCCTTTCTGTTATATTATTCTGCACCAGCTACATTAATTATAGTTTCTATTACCAAGGATATTGGTTTTCTTCCTTCTTGTTTCACTTTCTGCATCAACCTTCTTTGTGTTTTTTCTCATGTTTTCTCATAGTCCAGTGTTCTGTTTTATAAAAATACAACCAATGTCATGAACTAAGCCTGAAAGATTGCATGGAGATGCATGGTATGTTTATACATCTGTCAATTTAATGTATCTTAATGCTTGAAACTAATAGTATCTCTTTTGTAACTGTGTGTGTGTGTAGATATATATTGTGACAGAAAATTTTTGAAAGGATTATTACAAAAGAGATTTGAAGAAGTATCCTATTAAAAAGGGATGTGTACAAAAACTACTGAGAGAAAAGCTATTTTCTCTCAGATAGAAAGTGTTGATGAGGTGCAATAGAGATAGTAAAGTTCCCAGTTATGTTAGAAAGTGAAAACGAATGCAATCCAAAGTTGCAAGAAATACAGGAATGGTTACCAATTGGGAGGTTCGCAAGAAGAAATTGAGTAAAGTAATTCAATTAGTATGTATTGTATACCAGAAGCAAAACCACATGTAGGTTGGTGCAAGAAGATATTGTAACAGGAATTTTGGAGAGAGAGAGAGAGAGAGAGAGAGAGCAACAGAAGTAGGAGAGCGAAGCAAGGGAAGATACTATACAGTTCATTAGCATGTGATAAATGTATGTGTGTGTGTGAGAAAGCATGAAGTATGGTCAGAAGTCAGGCAAAAAGAGAGCAGTGGGTGGTTGGAGGGTGAGTATGGGTGAAAGTAGGTGGGCGATTGTGGCTGCGCATTCCAGTGTAGGTGTGTAAATAATAGAGCGTATAGTGTAAGGGGTGGAGTGTAGGTGTGGGTATATGTGTGGGGTGTGATGTAAGGCGAGGATGCTGGAGTAGTGGTGTGAGTATATATATATGTGTGTATGAGAGTTTGGGGAAGGAGGAATGTTGGGAAGTATGTGCGTGTAAGGGGTTATGTGTGTTATGAGAGAGGTAAGAGGTGTGAGTGGGGATGTGTACTGATGTATATGGGGGAAATTAAGGGGAAGAAAGCTGGAGAGGAAGGGGGTGCATGTGAAGTGGGCAGTGAGAGGTGGTATATGTGGGGGAGAAGGAGGGTTGGTGGGGTGTAGGAAGGATGTGAAAGTGCAGTAGAGGGCAGAGAAGTGTGATTGGGAGAAGTGTGGGAAAGGTGAGTGGGGGTACGCGAGTGTGAGGCGTGATGACAGAGCAGCAGGTGGCAAGGAAGCGAAAAGCAAAGGAGCTGGAAGAAGATAAAAAAGTTAAGAGAAATTGGGATGGAGCTGAGGACTACAAGTTTGATGAGAAAAAATAATGAGCTTCTGATCCTCCTGGCGGAAGAGCTAGGGATGATGGCCAAGTTAAGTACTGTGAGAGATCGAGTGGAGTGGCTGTCGTAGCGGAGATATCTATGCAGGCGATCTGCTGCCCAGTCTGGTATCTTTGAAATGCTCCACAAATCTATCAGACTGACGTAGGCCCGTTTGCCTAATGTAGAAGAGGTCAGGGTGAATAATGGGGGTGCGAAGACGATATTGGTGGAGGTACAACCGCAGGAGCGTGGAAGGTGATGTTGTTGGGTCCGGTAGGATATGATGTGGAAGATGTAGTTGTTGGTAAGGAAGATGGTAAGGAGTTGTTAAGGAAGATGGTATAAGAAATGAAAGGGCAGGTGTGACAGCGGGAGCTGAGACGAGAAGGTGGAACCCGGGATTGGGGTGGTAGAAAGAGAAAAAGAATAGTGGGCGAGAAGTTACAGGGACATCTGAAGGAGGGGATGGGTGTGAGGGTGAAGAAACAGGAAGTGGCAGGGTCAAATTGAAGGCGGTGGAAAAGATGGGCAGAGTGGTGGGTAGTAGGTGAGGGGAAAGGGAATGTAATATGTGGAGCGTCGGGACGCGAGGTGTAAGGGATGAAGTGTGATCAACATTACGGGCGCTGGAAAGAGTGCATAAGGACGGGAGGGTAACAACGACGTGCGTAGCAATTTATGCGGATTTGGAGGAGACTACATTATGTACATTAGGATTATGAATTTTTCACAGCCTAAGAACCCTATACTGTAATTTGATGAATAATTTCAGGAAACTATCATTTGTTTTGCTTTATTTGAAAAGAAAAAACGTGAACCCCAACTCAAGAAATCGATCACCACTTTTGACCCAAATCATACAAAATTGTAGTGGGGTTCATAATGCTTGTTCAAGTATATCAGAAATTTCAGATTTCTAGTTTGAAGTAGTTTCGGAGTTATTGGCTTTAAAATTATAATCACAAGGTTGCACTAGATTCACACTTCAGTATACGCTAAATCCTTGTAAATTTGCCTAAATCCTTGTAAACGCAAGAGAGATGTGGAATAAAAGTGTATTTATACATTTTTAAGATTACTGAATTGAAATTTTTGTGTGCAAAGATTCAAACCTCGGTTATTTTAAGACATAAAATTAAAAGCAATACATATTTTAACTGTATAGGTTTAATTCCAATTTTAAATAACTAGATAAGAAAAAGAGTGCTGAATGTTAGCAATTTTTAAAACATAACAAAGAATTAATGTTTTGTTAGATAAAATAAATCGAAGCTGAAGTTTCTCCTTCTCTTTACAAACATCATTAAAATCTTGAAGGCACTTGATTGCCCGTTCTGCACTCTGATTTGTTTTGGGAATTTCTAGTTTTGATGGTTCTCAACTCCAAAGGCTTTTTTACATAGTTCAATGCTAATTTTATGAACTTGCAGGCTACCACGTAACTTCTGATAATCATGTGCATTGAACATTTGGTCAGTAAACCAAAAATCGGCCCAGCTGTAAGAGATGAATCGACAAACATTGAGAAGCAAAACTCTTTTCTCTAGTAGAAGAATAAATGCCATAGGAGCTAGTATTGCTTGAGAATTCCATCTTGCATTACTTGAGTTGGGTATTTTTTGAAACTTTATAGAAGAGAATTTTCCGGTTTTTTCAAAGAAACGAAAAGGTTTGGTCGAATGAAATAGAAATTTCATGTCATCTCGCCATCCTGCTGATTCAGTAATTATTTCTTCACCATTGTTGAAAAATAGCCTGGAGTTTCTCGTAATTACTTAGAAGCTCTGGGATGAATGTATGTTCAATATTGGGAGTTGACTTTTTTCTCCAAGTTCATTATCCATTACAACACGAAGAACTGTATGATACTGACAACCAATAAATTACGGTTCTTTCAAACCCTTTTGAGCAAACAGTCTTTGCAACTGAATGACAATGCCATTTCTTTTCCCAATGTTCACACTCGTTTTATCAGCGACAATCATCTTTACACAGTTCCATAAATTGTATTCCTCTAAAACAGCTGTTATTCCTTTCACAACAGTATCGGCTTTTCCCTTTGGTAATTGGAGTGCTTCTAACTTAACTACTCTCTGTTCATTCTTTAAAGCTAGCGCTTGGTGTTCTTGGTCATCAATACGTTTACCATCAAAATGCAATGACCTGTTTTCTAAATATAGTGTTTTCTTCATTGTCTCTTTTAGTTTAATAGCTTCTTTGATAGTCGTTCTGTAAATACCAGATTAGGAAGGAGTCTCAACATTGATTCTATCTTGAGATAATTGTCGTCAAACTGTTGCTGCTTTTTGGGTTGATAGCTTAGAAGATATTACTAAACTGGTTGCAGTTCCTGTTTTAGTATACTTCCTCCTTGTTTGTGTGGATCCTTCTTCTGATTTTTCGGACTCTTGATATTCACTTTCAGTCTCTGCTTCAGACGTTGACGATGATACTGGAGTTGCTCTGGTTGAAGTTGGCATTAAGGACACTTTTCTTCTTTTGGATGGATGGATAGTTTTGGAACAGGCTGCCTTTCCAGTTCCATACCCAACCTGTCCCCTGCTTTCAATTTGAAGATAATATAACCTTCTATCCTCACAACACAGCCATTCAGCGTTTTCTTTTGTGATGTCAAAAATTCCTTTCAATGAATCGTATTTTCCCCAATTTACACATTTTCTGCTTTACACTTTTTCTACTTTTGCTTAATCCTTTACTCCTTTACTTGTTTCAGTCATTTGACTGCGGCCATGCTGGAGCATCACATTTAGTCGAGCAAATCGACCTCAGAGCTTATTCTTTGTAAGCCTAGTACTTATTCTATCGGTATCTCATACCAAACCGCTAAGTTACGGGGACGTAAACACAGCAGCATCGGTTGTCAAGCGATGCTGGGGGACAAACACAGATACGTAAACATATACACACGCACACAAACACACACACACACACACACGCACACATATATATACATATACGACGGACTTCTTCCAGTTTCCATCTACCGAATCCACTTACAGGGCTTTGGTAGGCCCGAGGCTATAGTAGAAGACACTCGCCCAAAGTGCCACGCAGTGGGACTGAACCCAGGACATGTGGTTGGGAAGCAAGCTACTTAACACACAGTCACGGGAAATTTAATTTCTTTTGCCATTAAAAAGTTACTTCTTTCGAAATTTCCTTTGTTCTTTCTTTCTTTCCTTTGATGGTACCTTCAAGGAACATGTAGCGACCGACAATTCGAAGTTTCATTGGTATCCTACAGTTGTTTTCCAAAAATGCTCTTCTAGAGGAACAAGTCTTCTTTTCCTATGTGAGTCTTGAAATTGCACGAGATTCTTCGTCCAGATTTTTTTTGTTTCTTTGAGTGACACAAGCACTTCTCTTTTGAGACATTATTTTAGATACTCTAGTTGGATAAGCCTGCTATTCTAAAAAACAGTTAATATAGTCAGAGGTTTTAGCGTCACAAAAATAAAAATGAGAGGAAAAGGATATTTCCTAAAGTAGGGCCTAAGTGGTAACAAATTAAAAACTCTATAACTCCTAAACTACTTAATTTCAGATATACTGCTTCTGCATTGCATTAAGTTAGCACACCAAGTTTGGTAAAAACTTGAGTAGGCGTTATGAACCCCACTAGAATTTTGCATGATTTGGGTCATAAGTTGTATTAGATTTCTTCAGTTGGGGTGACGTTTTTTTTTTTAAAGCTTAAAATAAAGGTTATTTTCCCTACTTTAGATAGGGGAAATTGTTTACTTCCAAACAAATCAATAAGTCATAAGCCTAATATACATATATTACCGAACTAGGTCCAGAGCCTGCATATGTTGTTGTATGTAAATGTGTGTTTGTGTGTGTATATATATATATATATATATGTGTGTGTGTGTGTGTGTGTGTGTGTGTGTAGAAAGGGAAGTCAAAATTATCTACAATTTCCTTAAGACTTTCTTTACGTTGGCTGCCTTCAGCGCTTGCATGCTAAAAGGTGGTATTCTTGTGGCTATATAACCGAGGTTTGACCTTCATCGCTGCAGTTTTCTTTTTGTGTGACAGAGTAAACATGGCCGCTTCGCTGGCAGTGTGCACTAGAGATGAACAGAGATCAGTAATCTGATTTCTCTCGCATGAAGCTGTGTCAGGCGCTGAAATTCATCGCAGGCTTTCACTACAATACAGAGACAGCACTGTACTGTGTATAAGTCAGTATGAGAGAAGTTTAAAAATGACCGAACAAGTGTGAAACACGAAAAGGGGAGAGGAGGGCCCATCAACCTATACTACAGACGAAGATTCAAGAAGCTCGCGAGATGGTTCTGGCGAATAGACGAATGACTATCGATGAGGTAGCATATTCTCTGCAAATTAATCATACGAAATCATCCATGACAAGCTTCGCTTCCATAAAGTCTGTGCGAGATGGGTTCCAAGAGAGCTTACCGAAGCGCATAAGCACAATCGTGTGGAGATCTGGCAACGTTTACCCAACTGCTACAATGATGAGGTTGAAGTTTCTATGGAGAGAATTGTCACAGGAGATGAGACTAAGGTCCATCGCTTTGAGCCATAATCCAAGAGGAAGAGTATAGAGTGAAAACACCTGGAGTCACCAGTGAAAAAGAAATTCAAGACTGAACCTTCTGCAGAAAAAGTGGCGTTAACAGATTTGGGGAACACAAAGGGGCTTAATCTGGAACATTATCTGGAAAAGAGGATAAAATCACCAGTGAAATGGCTTTAGTGGAATTCTGGCCAACAAAATGAAACCGGAAATTTTCACCAAACGCTGAGGTCTGTTGTCAAAGCAAGTGTTATTTTTGCGCAAAAATGCACACTTGCATACGGCCGTTCACACCGTTGATACCATTTAAAAATTGGATTTTGAGTTGCTGGAACACTCCACATACAGTCCAGATCTTGCCCCTTCTGACTATCACATCATTGGCCCGCTCAAACATCCTTTACGAGATCGTCGATTTGCTACGGACGAAGAAACGTAAGAAGCGGTGCATAAATGGCTGCTCGATCAACCGAAAATCTTTTCTGATGGAAAAAGCAAGCTTGTGGACCACTGGAAGAAGTGAATGGAAAAGCAAGGAGACTATGCCCGAAAATGATTCAATTGTTCAACCCCTGCTTTTGTTTTAATAAATTACAGATACAAAAGTGCGTACAATTTTTGACTTACCTTCGTATATATATATATATATATATATATATATATATATATATATATATATGTATATAAAACGTTTTTATATGTGTACATATATGTATATATATACATATACGTATGTATGTGTGCGAATGTGTATTTGTATGTGTGAGGATGTTTATATGTGAGTGTCTACGTTTACACATCTACACACACACACGTACATAAGACGGTAGATAAACACAAGTAATCTTGAATATATTTACAAGGAGCACCAATAAACAAAAAAATTCGATTGTTATATTTCGGGATGGTCATGGTTCTTTTTTTTTTGTTTTTGTTTGACCATCCCGAAATATAACAATATCTATTTCGACATACGAATCCACATTAGGAATCTTGCAAAACAAATACATAAACGTAAAAAGAATTCTGTAATAGTCTTATCTTAACAGCTGTTTCTAGTGAACCATGGTTTATACCATAATCACAGCTATTACATAATAAAGATCTATATAATATTCTTTTTTACTCTAGGTACAAGGCCTGAAATTTTGAGGGAGGGGGCCAGTCGATTAGATCAACCCCATTGCATTACTAGTACTTATTTAATCGACCCCGAAAGGTTGAAAGGCAAAATCGACCTCGGCAGAATTTGAACTCTGAACGTAAAGACAGACGAAATACCGATAAGCAATTCTCCCGGCGTGCTAACGTTTCTGCCAGCTCGCAGCCTTAAAGATCCATAATATTGTAAGTGTATGGACTAAGTGTGTTCTTATAGATTCGTGTAGCAAAGTCGTGTTCGGCACCGACATTCAGAAGATTCCGGATGAAAGCATATTTCATAGCAGTTTACAAATATACAGGTTCAATGGGTGATATTGCATGAGGGTAGAAAGGTGGGATGGGAGTGAGAAAAAACTTATAGGGAAGGGGGAGAGGTGTTAACTAAAGTGAAAGTAGTGGTATGGAGACATCAGTCGGCGGCAACGAGGAGAAAGAAAAAAAATAGTTATAAGGGTAGGGAGGTGACCAAAACAATTAGAGGTCTGTCAACTTGCAAACAATAAATGTTTGGCGGTTGGTAGTAAATAAACGTCAGTAGCATAAATGAGTAGAGACTTAAGAAGAAAATATGAAACAATGGGGTGCAGATCAGTAAAATATAAGGGATGTAGGGCACGCTGGTAAGAAAGGGAGAAGAGTTAGAAGAGTAGTGCAGTTGTTAAGGGGCAAGAATTAAAAATAAAGAGTAGAAGGAAATTAGTGCGCGCGCGCGCGTGTGCATGTAAGTGTATGCAGATGTTTGGAGGCGAAACTCTACATGTGTACTTATACAGTTCTATATTTAGAAAGTTTATATGTATCTATTATCATTTATCCTTTATTTGTTTCAGTTGTTCGACTACGGCCATGCTGGGGCACCACCTTGAAGAATTTTTACTCGAATGTATCGACCCCAGAATTTATTTTCTTGAAGCCTGGTACTTATTCTATGGGTTTCTTAGGCCGAACCGCTAAGTTAAGGGGGCGTAAACACACCAGCACCGGTTGTCGAGCGGTGGGAGGGGACAAACACAGACTCAATGACGCATAAATACAGACACAGTGATGCACGCACACACACAAGTATACGACGGGCTTCTTTCAGTTTCCGTCTACCAAATAATTTCGCAAGGCTTTGGTCGGCCTGGAGCTATAGTAGAAGACACTCAAGGTGTCACACTGTGGGACTGAACCCCGAACCATGTGGTTGGGAAGCAAGCTTCTTATCGCACAGCTACGCCTGCGCCTTTGGATGTGTAAATTTGCACGCATATATTCTTGTATATCCAAGACACATGAATATGCATCATACGGGATATAACCTATATAGACATGTAGGATATAGGGCCACCATTATTGGGTAACCCTATCCCGTACAAATCAATTCTCTCCAATAAAAAGCGAACACGCTGGATAAATTGAATAACAGCATAACAAATATTTATTATGAGGTGTTCAGCCTACATCTCAGGTAACGGAATTGCCAGGTCGCCCTTTATGGTTGGGGTGAAGACGGTGTCGATGTTGGTTGACTAAGTCATTCTTCAGCCTCCGAAGAAGTTTGCTTGACTCAAAGGTAGAGTTGCGGAGCGGCTCTTAGTGGTCCGGTGTCTTCGAACATCCAGCGCTAAGAGGTCCAGAAAAGGCGGGAACGCTTTGATATAGGTTGAAAACGCATGCGCATGAGGGACTTCCTGCATGCCTTCCGGAAGACATGTCCCTGCGACTGGTATTAGGCTCCCCCTCGAGTGCGGAAGCACGAAAATAGAAAAAATTAGAGTGGCGCCCGAGGCAAGATGGCTACCGAAAACACCCTCAAGATTTGGCAAAAAGATACACAAAGCCAAAAAATGACTGTACATGCACGCAAAGGAAAAATGTACGTATGCACTGGAATACTATACTCAATATGCAATTTAAAAGAAATGTGTTACACAGAACACGAAAAAAAACCCCAACAAAATTGCAACGCAATGCACAGGAAAGCAATATTCCAGTGGCAGAAGTCAAGTTCAGCTTGGTAATTGTTGTTGGCTGTAAAAAAATTGCTTACATCACTGCATTTCCTTTATTACTTGTGATTGGTGCAGTGACGCAAGAAATTTCCATGAGTGTTCAGCAGTAATAGGGAAAAACACAATTTGAGCCTTTTTTTACAAAAGGAATGCTGAAAATGCAATAAAATACAATGCAGTCAAATATAAATTGTCTTGGAGAGTTTCTTTGGCCAGTGCACTGTGCGGCCAGACCTAGTGACATAGGGTTCACTTGAGTTAGTTCGCCACGACGAAGGTGGAGTTGTCACAGGTGTATGTGTTGATGGTGTTGACAAAGGTGTGAGCGTTGGTGATGGTGTTGACGAAGGTGTATGCAAAGGTTGAAAGGCGGGCATGCCAGAATTTCTAACGAAAGATGTAGTTTTACCAAAATATGCTTTTTTCAGACGGTCGACAGACACAGTCTCGTACGACCATTAGCGTCTGTTTTTAAAACAATTTGGGTGTGCGAGAGAGCACACGAAAGGGTCTTTTATAAGGAGTAACAAGGGGTCCTCTGACAGAATCATCCCTAACAAACACATGTGACCAAGAATCAATGTCTGATGGCACTTTAGAAGGTGGAGATTGTTGCCGGGGACCCATAGTAGGAAGGTTAGAAAAATAATCGCGTAATCGAGAAAAATAGGACGCTGGATTTGGAGGCTGTGATTTGTCTGGTACCAACATCATACCAGGCAATGTCAGTGTGGTACCATACAATAGTTCCGCTGAAGAAAAACCAAGGTCTGCTTTAACCGCAGTCCGGCATCCAAGTAGGACAACAGGAAGAGATTCAGTCCATGACTGCGGATTGGGCAAGGCGCGCAATGCGGCCTTTAGTTGCCTATGAAAACGCTCCACCATCCCATTAGAAGCGGGATGGTAGCTGGTGGTGCGTATACGATGCACCCCCTGGATTCGTGATAATTCACGAAATAACGCAGCTTCAAATTGTCGACCACGATCTGTGGTCAAACTGGATGGTACACCGAACCTAGAAATCCAGCCGGACACGAAAGCTTGTGAAACAGTCTAAGAAGAAATATCTGCTATAGGAATGGCTTCTGGCCAGCGGGAGAAACGATCAACACAAATTAAGAGATATGTAACACGAAGACAAACGTAACATTTGCAACAAAACGAAGTAAACAACAAACCCAGACTGTAGGGATGTATAATAATGTGCAAAAAGCACCAATCCAGAACACCACAGACAAACAAAATGAGAAGGAAGGCGAAACAAATCAAAAACCAGGAAACAGTGAAGGGGAACCTAACGATTATGATACTATAAAAATGAGAATAATCAAAGAACTGAAAACCACAGATCTCAGAATGGACCGCCGATTAAACCCCCCAAAAATCAAAATAGACAATAAAACAACATCAATAATAAATAGCATAAACCTGGCCATCACGGAACTAATAGCCACAGAAACAAATGGCAATATCACTGAGCTAAATGACATAATATATGCGGCAGCCACTGCAGCCACAAAAGAAGCAGGATACTCCCTCAAACCCATTCAAACACTTTAGCCGTCCCAATTATAAGTTACAGCTACAATATCCTTAACTGGACACTAAATGAACTAACCAAAGTAGACAGGAAAACAAGAAAAATAATGACAGGATCTAGGATGCACCATCCAAAATCTAACATAGAAAGGCTATATATATACAACGTACAGAAGGTGGTAGAGGCCTTATTCAGCTGGAAACTATTAAGACTGCAAAAATACCTACTTCAGAAGCAAGGAAAACTAATATAACACAAATGAAATCCAAACTAAAACTAGAACAGCAATGGACCATGATAAAACGATGGCAAGAAAAGCCTCTTTATGGCAAATACTGGGTTAAACTAAATGCAAAAGAAATAGACAGAGAAAAATCCCAGCGATGGCTGAGAAGCTCAGCTCTCAAAGCAGAGACTGAAGGATTTTTAATTGCTGCACAAGACCAAAGCCTCTCCACCAGAAATTACCAAAGACATATAATAAAAATAAACATAAGTAATTGCAGAAATGTGGCGATGGACAAGAAACAATAAACCATATTATCTCTGGCTGCCCAGTCCTGGCTAAGAAGGAATATATTCACAGACACGATAGAGCTGGGACCTACATATACTGGAAGCTATGCCAACACTATGGAATAACAACTGAAAAAGATGGTATAGGCACACGCCAGAAAAGGTCACAGAAAACGAGAAAGCAACCATACTCTGGGATATGCCAATACACACAGAGAAATTAAGGCCAATAGACCAGATATAGTTGTCAGAGATCATGAAGTAAAAACAATGCTTTATAATTGATGTATCAATACCAGCAGATGACAACGTTTCTCTAAAAGAAATGGAGAAACTTTCAAAATACAAAGACCTGGAAATAGAGGTAACTCGAACGTGAAATATAAAAACAGAAACAATTCCTATCATAGTAGGCAACATTAGGTATGATAAAAAAATACTCAGAAAAATACATAACAAAAACACCAGGACTTACAAGTATATATAACATACAGAAAATTGCACTACTGGGCAATGCAAAACACTTTCAATGCAGAAACCATAAGAGCATCACAGCAACTACAGCACATACCCAGGGCACACAGAGCTGCGCTCGGTAGTGAAGTGAAAGCATGCTATAAAAATAAAACTACTGAATAATAATAATAATAATAATAATAATAATAATAATAATAATAATAATAATAATAATAATAATAAT
>NC_068997.1:37638529-37643206 GCF_001194135.2 Octopus bimaculoides
GAAAAACTTTCAAAATACAAAGACCTGGAAATAGAGATAACTCGAATGTGGAATCTAAAAACAGAAACAATTCCTATCATAGTAGGTGCCTTAGGTATAATAAAAAAATATTCAGACAAATACATAACAAAAACACCAGGACTTACAAATATATATAACATACAGAACATTGCACTACTGGGTACTGCACACATTCTACGCAAAACACTTTCAATACAGTAAACATAAGAGCACCACAGCAAACCACAGCACATACCCAAGGCGCACAGAGCTGCGCTCGGTAGTGAAGTGAAAGCACGTTATAAAAATAAAACTACTGAATAATAATAATAATGATAGAAAGTGGCATATTCTCTAATGAGCAAAAAGAATGTAAACGTGGGTCCTATGGTTGTTTAGATCTTGGAAGATTGTCACAAACGACACAAAAACTTGTTTATAGCCTGGGTAGACTATGAAAATGATTTTGATAGTCTACTACATAGCTGGATTAAGAAATGTCTAAAAAGTATAAAATAGCACCTACTCTGCGAAACTTTTTGTCTGTAAGTATGAGATCATGGAAGACCACACTGATTTTGAACAATGACAATGAATCTCTAATGCTGGAGATGTAAGAATTTCCTGTCGCATTTTCCAGGGTGACTCTCTATCACCACTCCTCTTTTGTCTAGCCTTAATACCTCTCTTGAAATTGCTCAATGATGTACAGTACGGTTATAAAATGTTTGATAAAAATATAAATCAACTTATTTACATGGATGATTTAAAACTCCTTGCAAAACATGACCAACAACTACAAGGCTTACTAGCAATTGTTAAACAATTCAGTGATGACATCAGGATGCAATTTGGCCCCGATAAATATGCAAAAGCTACCTTTATCAAAGGAAAAATGACAGAAATATCCAACGTTAACCTTGACCAGCAGAATGTCATAACGGAGTTAGAACCAGCAGAGAGCTACAAATACCTAGGGGTATTTGAAAGGGACGAAATCAAACATTCAGTGATGAGAGAAAGGTTCAGAAGAGAATGTTATCGCAGGGAAAGAGTAATACTCAAGACATAGCTGAATGCAAGAAACAAGGTCGAAGCGATCAATACTTTACAGTTTCAATATCATTAACTGGTCAATTATTGAAATATGTAATCTTGACAGAAAAATACGAAAACTGTTGACAATGCATAGAATGCACCACCCTAAGGCAGATATAAAAGATTTTATCTGCCAAGAAAAGAAGGTAGCCGTGGACTTTTACAACTGGAATTAACAATGAAAATTATCACAATTGGCTTAAAACCCTACCTGAAAAACTCTGATGACTGGATGTTAAAACTTGTCTCAAAACATGAAAACGAGAAAGCATCATACTCAGTAACAAAATAGGCAAAGGAATATCTAAGTGAATTCCAAATACAATGAATTTCAGAATTAGACGCACGAGAAACAAACACAGAAAAAGCTAAGCATATGAATACCCGTGCTAAAACTGCTGCCTCAGGTATTCTTACTGATGAATTGCAAATACCCAAAGAGAGCTAGTAATGTCCATGTCGACAAAGCCCTTACCCATCAATGGTTAGTGTCTTTTGGCATAAAATTAGACCTACCAAAAACTGATCAAGTATAAAGATCTTGAAATAGAAATTGGCAAAATGTGGAACCTCAAGACTAAAATAATACCTGTTGTCATACGAGCCATAGGAATGATAGCAAAAGGGGCTGACTGATACCTAGCTCAGATACCAGGAAATCCCAAAATGGCAGAAATTCAAAAGATAGTGCTATGGGAACTGCCTATATCGTACGTTAAATACTGTCTATATATACTCAAATTTTAAAACAAACCCATAATTTTCTTATGTTTTCTTAAACATTCTCTATAACAATAGTATGTACAAAACCAAATATATGACACTTTTGGCATAACACCAATATGAACTTTTGACTTGTCTCTTGAGGTCACTGGGTGCCACCTTGTACAAATATAAAGCAAAAGTCAAACATATAATAATAATAATGATAATAATAATAATAATAATAATAATAATAATAATAATAATAATAATAATAATAATAATGATAATAATAATGCTGTCTTATAATAATAATAATGTTGACAAACTGTCCAAAGATGGTACAAAAAGCTGCAATAGAGATTCCGTAGGAAAACACGCAAACAAAGGAAATAACAAAATCAAATAAAAAAATTCAAAGGAAAACAAATTCCTCGAAAGTAGAGAGATCGCGGAAGACTTTAGCCACGATGATGTTGCCTCTTTTAGATGCATGTTCAGAGCAGTTCCATTCGCACGGGTTAGACTCACCACTCACATCCGCTTTTCAGAAACTTTGCAATATTTTCCTTTCCTTGATTAAGTCGATGAGAGCTTGACCAAAGAGAAAGGTGTATGTTTACAGCTCTTTCAATCTGTGCTAGTTTATTTACGTCTCTGTAACTTAGCGGTTTGGCAAAGGAGACCGATAAGTACTATGCTTAAAAAAAATACTGGGATCGAATCGTTTGACTGAAAACCCATCAAGATGGTGCCCTAGCATGGTTGCAGTCCAATGACTAAAATACATAAAAGATAAAAGATGCTTATGTGTACGCGTGAGTGTGTGAATGCTTGCATATGTGTGCATATGTGTGCATATGTGTGCATATGTGTGCATATGTGTGCATATGTGTGCATATGTGAACATGTATGTGTCTAGGCATGAGTGGATGTGTGCATTCATATGCACACTGTTTCTATATGCATACGTACATAATCACAGCACTTTCATTAATGTGTATGTGTGTAGGTATGCATACACATCTTTCCATTATTTTAATTTTTTCGTATTTATTTATTTATTTATTCATTCATTAGCCACGTGACAATGTAATTGTTTTTATAATTTGTTCCAGAAAGATCTAGAGAAATGTTATCACCAGTATATAAATGTAATTCCTTGATTTCGAACCGTTTGATAAGTGTCAAGGAACGAAAATCTCGGCCCTATCTTCTGCCAATAATAATAATAATAATAATAATAATAATAATAATAATATTGGTATAAAAGATGGGCTACAGCAAATATTCTGCTTAATACCACAGATTTGCTTGTCAGTTGTTTGACCTTAACCAGTTGAGCATGTCCCTTGGTGGCTGACGATCTGTGCATCTCTGATCATGAGCAGTAGTAGGGGAGCATCATAGCCATGTGTTGAGAGGAATTCTTTGGGGTTTGAATAATTCACCTTTGGAAACATGGGTGTTTTGCTCAACAATCTTAAACAAACATTATTCAGGGACCTTTTGAGCGGGATGGGCTACTCGACCTGAAGAAAATTCTAACTCTAAGCATTTTGCCCGGCGTGTTAACGAATCTGCCAACTCGCCGCCTGGATATAATAAAACTACAAACACATAAACACTTCAGAGTGCATCGTAAAAGTATGCAGCACCTCTAAATAGAAGCATCATGCAAAATAATGCCGGTTCTCTATTTAATAAGTCACTTGATATTATTGCTGTGATGTATAAATTCAGGATCAACATGAAACAAGATATTTGAAACCTTCATACCAATTAACATAGCAACTTTAACACGGGGTAAACGGCCCTATTTATACATCAGCGCAATGCATTCTTCATTTGCTTTCTTTCTCATTGATTTCTAATGAACTTGGGATTTGTTTTTAGAATTTTTAAGATAAGAAAGGAGTAACCATTCAAAGGTAGTTGTACTGTTAATATGCAAAGAATGACAGGTAATTCAATCTAAATCTAACGTGCATACATTTTTGTAGCACGCACATACACACCAACACATTTTATTAATGTAATATTACTTTGTTTTAAATCCGGTCATTCATATTTTACTTGATTATTTTCTTAGATAACTTATGTCAGATTGTAATTTTGAGATTATTCTTATTATTTTCCTACAAGTACTAGTTACTCTAATCGCTTTCATTGTTGATTTTGCTGCTGTCGTTAAAATTATTCATGTTAAGCAATAAGCACAGTGGAAGAAATGTTTTCTCCTCGCTACATTTCAGCAATCCACTTGGCTAAAAATATTCTGACATTTAACAGTTGATGAAATATGTACATTCACAAAGTGATAAAATCCTGTTAAATAGCACCGTAAAATGAAATGCTGCTTTATTCTGTCTTCCACTATCTGTGAAATACACGTGTTACTCCCCTCTCATTGCTTAGAATGTGTTAATATTTCAATAAACAGAAATATGGGTTGATCATCTTCATTTATTGCTTAAACTATATTAAGGTGGGGAGCTTAAGCAACCAGAGAAGACTCTGAGAAATGGAATATGAGCGAACGGCAGCTGAAGAGGAAAGATTTCGGATCTCTTTAGCTTCGATCACAGATTTTTTAATTACTTTTTAAAACTAAACAGTTTGAAACTTCGTATACTGGTGTAATTTCTCACGCTAAACACGATTTACTTTGTACATTTTTGACAAAATTTCGTACTTTAGAAGTTATTTCGTGTTAAAGTTGTATTTTGGTAATTTTGACCAATCAACGACGTGTTTAGTAAAAAAAAAAAATAATTAAAAATCTGTGATCGAAACTAAAGAGATCCAAGATTTCGAATATTACCTAAGTCTGAAATAACAGAGTAGTAAATACATACACCTCCCATATATATATAT
>NC_068997.1:37644881-37657137 GCF_001194135.2 Octopus bimaculoides
GACAGGATTTCTATACTAATTCTGTCCAGTACACCACCATGTTGTTCTTTGGCATGCTGGTAGAGCACCGAGGTTTGTTTTTGATTATTATAGGGAGATCCATTAGATCAATAATATGTAAAACATATCCCTTCAGAAGAACAAGGTGTGTTGAGGAGAGTTGCATTGTGTGCAAATATAGTCCTGGTGCCAACTGCAAAGCCAGAAATGTAGTCTACAAAATAAGCTGTATGGACGGTGAGTGTAAAAGCAGAAACACGACATACATAGGTGAAACGGCAAGAAGTTTGGCTGAGCGTGTAAACGAACATTGGAGGGACTATAATATCTTTTTTTGCTGCCGTTAATAATGTTCTATAGACAATGGTTTTCCTCTTCGTGCTATCTATAACTTCGGGAGTGGTGGTGGGGGAGTCAGTCTTAATTACACCCCCCTCCTGGATTAAGTCCTTATAATCTTCGAGCTTTTCTTGACTGACCTGCACTCCCTCGCTGGCGACTTCGGTCATGGAAGCATAACTGCCACCTTTGGCCATGAACGCATAACTGCCTTCAATATTGTTAATTCGAGCATGTTCAGGCACCTGTTCCATGACGTGGTCCACATACATTGGAAGCTATCAACCTCCATGCTGCACTGCTTTTGCATTAAAAAAAACAATCCGCATTTAAACGGGGTAAACGGTAATTGAACACAAGCCTACTAACGCAGGCTGTGCGTCAAACGACGAAGAAGCAAATTTAACAACAGGTAATCACAAAAGGGAAAACCTACAACAAACAATGTAAAACAGGTGCTTAACTCAGCAGTAGAAATCACATCAACTCAACTCAAAAGGAAGAAATTTCGACTTGATTTTAATTGACCACAAGGGTCGCATACAGAAGGGACATACAAGGGGCCAGGGTGATTCGTTCTGAATGATAATGAACATTAAAAGTTTTAAAAATTGAGAAAGATGATAACAACGAATGACTATGATGAAGCGATGGGCGTAGGTGACCCCACAGATCATGTTTCACCACTGAACCTTTAAATAAACATTTTGTCCTCTCTTAAGAAGCTACATACATTCTCAACAAGTATGCTACTTTCATCCATCTTTTCTTGTATATACTTAGAGGCAGGCGACTCCTCTCCAGACTTATTTTTCTTTCGAGATGAGAAACAAAAAAGTTTACCAACCCTCGACTGGAGATGAAGTCGCCTGTCACTACTCCTTTCATGCGAGACCTCCACACAACCTCATTCGCAATCGCTATTACAGTGAGAAAACAGATTTTCCCTTCCCCTTTCAGAGATGGCTGCGGAACAATCTTTATAATTGACTCAGAAAACAGATGTACTGTTACCAAACGTTACAGAGTTTCTCCCAGGTCATCGTCACACTTGGCCTCTACCAGCCGCTATAGAATGACGAGGTGGAACCCTCGCCGCCGGCATTACCCGTCCGGCAGAGAAGTGCAAGTTCCTGCCGACAGTCGGCCTGCCACGCTCCTTACTTGGGTCTACGCTTGATCCACGGTTCTAATTCACCGAAACTAGTGAATTGAGGAAGAATCAGTTTGACGAACGGAGACCACACCCGTTCACCATCCAGAAAGTGTCAAAGATGCCTCAGCCTCAGCGCATGTCTCCGCATCATTAGCCACGGCGTCCCTAGCCCACCCTTTAGCAGCTGTTGGCAGCAGATAGAGCGCCTTACAAGAGGACCCCTATCTTTCTACAAAGAGCAATCGTTCCATCTTGCTTAGACACGAATCGGGACAAGATACGACGGTTAGGCAGTAGGTAATCACAGATGCAATGAACGCATTTGGGACCTCCGCACTCCCTTTCAGGGATAGCCACCGTTCAGACTAGGTCTGAGTTAGGTGGGCCAGCCTACTCGTAACCTCGCTCCATTTTTTCTCTATCTGGAGATCTGGACCGAACCAAACCCCTAGCATTTTAACCGAACCGTCCGTCCAACGTCCCACGACGCTGTTAGACGGCATCGACCTGTCTCTCTAGGTGCAGAGTTGCAAGCCCACCGACTTATCACGGTTGATTTTTGCTCCTGCCACCGCCTCGTAATCCTTAATGGCTTTGCCTACCCTCTGTAGGTGTTCCACCTTGGACACGATGATGGTGATGTCATCCGCATACGCTGTAAACCTACTCTCCACAACCTAGATCACGCGAGACGTCCCTCATACTCCCAACTTCCGCAGTAAAGGCTCCAGAGCCATCACATACAGAAGTGGGGCGAGGGGACATCCTTGACGTACCGAACGCTTGATGCAGAACGGTTTCGAGAAGAAACCATTCACCCGAACAGTCGAATCGATATTGCTATATAAAGCAATGATCCACCCACGGAAGACCGGGCCAAGTCCGACTACCGCGAGGATCGACACCAGATACCAATGGTCAGCCCTGTCAAAAGCTTTAGAGTGGTCTAAATGGACCAAAGTCCCACCCTTGCCAGGAATCCTATTAGCTCTCTCTAAGGTATAGCGTATAAGGTGGAAATTGTCCTGTATGGACCTGCCAGGAATGGAGCAAGTTTGCGCCTCCCTGACGAGTCCACCCACGACACGCGCCAACCTTTTTGCTTGTAGTTTGGTCAAAATCTTCAACTCTGCATTAAGCAGCACTCCGAGAATTATCTATTATATCCCTCTTGTTTGGATCCTTTCTTAGCAGCACCACAGCCCTCCGGCTCACAGATCTAGGTATAACCCCATTCTGTTTCCAGTTGGTGTAGTCGCATGCTAGTAGGTGCCCAAACAAGTCTGGCATACTATAATATACCTCGTAGGAAAGACCATTCAATCCCGGTGCCTTGTCTCCGCTGCAGTCCGACAAAGCCTCCTCCACCTCTGCAACTGTGATCGGTCCTTTACAGCATTCCGCTTCCCGCCCTGAGAGACGCGGAAAACCGGAAGTTCGCGAGGTCTTCCCTACACTCCGGTCCACCGTCCCTCCCGAATAGCTGGGCGAAATGCTCGTGAAAAACCTTGCTCATCTCCTCGGGTTCGTTTGCTATACGCTTATGTCGATCCGTCAAAGACTTTACTGTGACATCATTTCTACATTGGGTCTCTGCCACATGGGCCTATCGGGCGGCGTTGACTCCCTCTCGTCCCATTCTAAGAAGCTTAGCTCTGACAATGCATCCCTCGTGTTTAGCCTCGAGATGTTGGCTGAGTACCAATCTCGCGGCCAAAACTCGGAACGCACTGCCAGTCCTCAATGTCTCTTCTAGAGCCTTAACTAGGTCCCCTTCTATTCTATTCTTCTTCCTTACTAGCTCCTTACTGAACCTAACAGACTCAAACTTGCTGGCTCTTTTGAGGGATCCGGTTAGTGCCCTCATTACTAATTGCCTAATCCGACTCCTGTACTCCTCACAAGCCAGAAGAGACTTGCTAAGTTTCCAGTAGCTGGGTCTCTGTCTACATAACCTATCTAAGTCAAGTCTACAGGTCACAAATTTGTGATCACTGTAGCTGACCGAGTGGAACTGTGGGCAACTAACTATGTCTTTATCTATACATCTAATTATAATCCTATCTAAGTAAGATCTAGAATACCCATCGCTGTTAGTCCATGTCCACACTGGAGCATCCGGGAATTCTAGTCTGTATCGATCTGCCAGTTGAAAGCGACTGAGCAGATCGTTGAGGCATGAGTTTCCCTTCCTATCGGAATTTGAGCTAAGATCGTACGAGAATCGCATCGCGTGCATCGCAGATTGTGTTAAAGTCTCCTAGCAACACTAAAGTGTGTGGCGTTCCTAGAAAATTCTCTAGGCTTCGAAAAAAAGTTTGACTGTCCAGCTCTACAGGGAGCATAGACAGCCACCAACCTGAAAGTCTTACCACAGCTGTGCGTCACATCCAGGACGACCAGCCTGCCCTAAGGGCCAACAAAGATTGTTTTTAACTGTAGTTTCAAATCCTTCCTGAGTAGAATCACGACACTTCCCCGCCTCCAGGTCAGGATGGAGAAATAAATTTCTCGTAGCCGTTTAGGAGGGATGAGAAAGCCCGCAGTTCACTCAGTCTGGTTTCTGTAATAACGACAAGATCTAAACTGTGCGACCTGAGATCGTTAAGGAGACGACCATGCTTCAAATACGATCCCAGGTCGCGTACATTTATACAGCCTACCTTAAGAGAAGACAACAAAATTTACCTAGTGGTGGGAGGATGTACCCTCCTCATCGTCCGTGGACTGTGGAGCAACTTGGATGAATTGGAGGAATAGTAAAGCTGAAAATATTTTTCTCAGAGGATCGACGTCCTCTGGGAATGATGATGTAAGTCTTCAATGCAGTTCTTTGTCCATGTAAATGAAATGAACGTTTTTCGGAATGTCTTTGTTTGTAGGGTGATTGAATGTTTTTTTTGTGATTTAACTAATTTTCTTAGTTTTTCATTGTTCGTATTGAACGCTGTTGTGAGGCCTGTTTTAGAGGGTTGAGGAGTTTGGTGTTCTTGTGAGTCTGCCTTTGCGTTTTTTGTGTGGGGACAGGGATGGGAATCGTGTCAGAAGTGGTAGGGAGAGGCAAAGTGTCTTCAGGGGCAGGGCAGGGATCAATGACTATGGGGGTAGGGTGGGGAATGGTGTTTGTGGGACAGGGTAGGAATCAGTGTCTATAGGGGAAGGATGGGGACTGTTGTCTGTGGGTGCAGGATGGGGGTTCTTCTTTTTTTCTTTTTTCCCAACAATAGTCCACTTGTCTTTTATTTGGTCTTTTCCTCTTCATTGTGTTCGTCTCCTCCTGGGTTTTTTCTGCTGCAGGTGTCGCCGGAGGGTGATGTGCCGCTGCTTTTACCGCTGAAGGTGTGGCTGCTTTCCCTACAGGTAGGTTCTCTTGTGGTTTAGGTGGAGGTCACACTGCTCTTATGTGGCCCTTCTGGCCACATTAAAAAAATGAGGTTTTCTACCCTCTACCATAACTCTTAGCTTGGTGTCGTCATCCAACAGTATGGTGTCGACAATCTCCTCGATGTCCGCAGGGGCAGCTTGAGTTAGCATCTCTAATCCCTGCTCCTGCCAGTTCTGCTGTTTGATTTTGGTTGATTGGAGGATTGTTTTTTTTTGCTCCAGCCAGGCAACATCGACCTCTAGTGGAATCTCTCCCACCTTAATCTTGGGA
Organism: Octopus bimaculoides; assembly: GCF_001194135.2. NCBI lineage: Eukaryota > Metazoa > Mollusca > Cephalopoda > Octopoda > Octopodidae > Octopus > Octopus bimaculoides. The sequence continues at coordinate 37,650,032 of NC_068997.1, forward strand.
GTGCGTCTTCCCAGGTATGTGGGTAAGAAGACCACTTCGTTGGTTTTCAGCGGGGTCGTAGAGTGTTGCCTGGCAATATCTTCGGATGAGAACCGCACCTCCTACATCGCAAAACGTTTGCCCCTGGCGAGATATACTATATCTTGCCAACTGGGCCTTAGACACTTTTTCTCCTGTTCTTTCGTCACCATGTCGAGCTTTTTGTTTTAAAAACCACCGTTTTACGGGAAGTTGTATAGGATAATCCGCTCGGAGGGGTCAGTTTAATTTCGTGTCCCTCCTTACGTAGAAGACCTTTGGATTTATCAGCTTGGTTCCTTTCGATGCACATTTCTTCTCTTGGGACACTAGTCACCGCTGCAAAATTGTTTGCTTTTTTTGGTTTCAGTCGTACTGTCATTTTCCTTTTGTATTATTTTGTCCAATATTTTGACACACTGTGTTAATTCCTCCTCAGAGGATTCGACGTCAGTTGAGCTCACGTCCGATAATATCATCATTAAAACAAAAAGCACAATTAAATATCCCCCCCCCCCCTTGAAACAAGGGGAAAACGACAACGTGTCTGCAACATCGCAGAATTAACAAAGTGTTTTAACAACACGGTAACAAAAACGATTCGACAATAATTCAACAATAATTGCAACAAACAGTACTTTATCGTAAAAACCAGCCAAACTCAAAAAAGGAGAAATTTCGACTGTCTGGAACACGGTATAAATTGATTTTTATACCTATAACCTCCACGAGATGCACGTGCATTTCGGTTTTCATGACAGTTGTTTGCGATTACCACCCACGGCATTCAACGCAAATGCGTTTTGGCGTCTGGTTTCAGGGGAAGTTGAAAGGTTACCTGCAATTTGGGTCTCGGACATAAACTAGCTTGTCTTGGAATATTTACACTTACATCCCCAAAATAAATTTTCAGAATTTACCGTATAAAATTGACATTTGAAAAAATCACGTTTCTTTTGCGGTTCAGTGTACACATACATACATACATACATACATACATACATACGTGTGTGTGTGTGTGTGTGTGTGTGTGTGTGTGTGTGTGTGTGTGCGTGCGTGCGCGTGTGCGTGTGTGCGTGTTGTGTGTGTGTTATTTACTGTTCTGTTGTTAGTAGGATCAATAAAAGGTACTACACCCAGTGAGATAAGTATCATTTAATATGCACAGAATTTAAATACGAGCTTCTAATAGTCTTATGCTGTGGAGACACAATAATTCGGCTTCTAGACATGTTGTGTATTCAAACCTCAAGGATTGCTCGGAGACTCAAAACATGATATAGAAATATAATCTGCCGAATTATTGTGCATGAAACTGTGTATGTATGTATGTATGTATGTATGTATGTATGTATGTATTTATATATATGTGTGTGTGTGTGTGTGTGTGTGTGTGTGTGTGTAGTCAATCCAAATAAATAAGCAATTCGAAATGAAAAATAAAAATTAAAAAAAAACGAAAAAAGAAAATCGAACACGAGGACGTGCACAAGTAATATATTAGCTTGACGCTCAGTGAAAGGAGAGAGTTTGATGTTTCGAGTACAGCTCTCCGCCGGAAAGGAGACAGGGGAAAGTTCAGAGATGGAGAAGAAATCGCCAATGGCACACATGTAGTTACATTGCTGAAGTGACAGGAATTAGAAAGCGGTAGAGAAAGTGGGCTTTTGGGATAGGAGAGTGTGAAGATGGTCAGTATATGTGTATCTGTGTGTGTGTACGTGGTAGAATGTGTGTATGTGTGGACGGTAAGTATTTGTGTGCCTATGCGTGTGTGGTGTGGTAGGCTCTGATTGTGTATGTTAGTGTTTGATTCAAAGCAGGTAAATAGCAGGTCATAGCGGCGGCAGTCGTGAAAAGTGTGTGAATGGGTAGGTGTGGCTGTGTATGTGTGTATGTGTGTTTGCATGTGTGCGTATGCCTCAGTGGGAATGTATGTCTCTCTTTTTATATGTATATATGTACGTACGTGAGTGCGTGTGACTATGTGTATATATGTGCATGTAAGTGCGTGTGGAAGTATATGGACGTGCGTGTATGTGTGAGCATGTGTGTGTGTTGTGAGTGTGTGTGTGTGTGTGTGTGTGTGTGTGTGTGTGTGTGTGTGTGTGTGTGTGTGTGTGTGTGTGTGTTATTGTGGAGGTATATGTGTTTATTTCAGGACAGTCTTTTTTGCGGGTGGCATTGTAAATTGTTTTAGCAACAGCATCGTGCCGCAAAGGGAGGTAGTACTGTGACAACATTTTAGGACAGATGCTAATCACATGCGTTATGTCTTCCACAGAAACATGGCATAGCCTATACATGCAGTTGCACCTTGGGATTACAAGAGTGTCACTGTCTCTCTTGTTCACGAGGTACTTTGTGGCAATCTCCTGTTCCTGGATTACAAACGCATAGCCTTCAAAGTGTGATGTGATGTAGTGCTCTTGTGTCAATTCTACTGTCTTCTTCAAGCTTCCGAGCAACATACCCATGTATGGTCTTTTTTGTTTGCTGAGTGCTTTCCATCCAGGTCTTCACTGAGGTAAGAGAGCACAGCTGTTTTGGGGCTGTATAGGAGATTATCAGGAAGGGAGTGCTTCTTGAGGAGTTCACTGCCAACTCGTACAATGCTCACATCAGCATTGCATTAATATATTTATTTTGCTGCTGTTATTGAGCAGGTGTTGCCTGAATGATGCCGTACGACATTCGAAGGCCGTCTGCACTGATCTCAGGCCTTTATCACCTTCATTTCTTCTTAGTTAGAGCCTGTCAACATCATTGTTTCTGTGGAAGTTCCCAGTTGTTATCAGCATTTTGCGGGTTTTGATATCTATGGTGTGGATTTCTTCTACAGACCATATATGTGGATTTTCTCTCTACACCATATGTATGTATGTATGTATCTATGTATGTATGCATTCATGCATACACACATATACAAAGACGTATCTTTTGCGTTTCTATTTTTTGATCGTTACATAATATAAAAAACTATTATTTTCATATATAACATATAAACATTTACATCTTTTAGAACAGTAGTTCTTAACCTTTTTACTACCATGCCTCCCTTAGGAATTTTTCTTTCTCCACGCCCCTTTGCATCTATGAATAAAATTCCCCCCCAGACTTTAAATAAAAATCTAAAATACGTTTTAATCTTTTTATTGAATATGAATTAGTCACATCATGCAAAATATGTATAATAATCACATTATACAAATAGTGAGATACTTGACACTGTTTCTTAGCCACAAGATCTCGAATGCGTGGTTGACTGCCAGAGAGTGCACAACCTAAGTCCCTTTCAACATTCAGCCTGCTTCTGTACTTGATCTTGACAGCAACGAGCGTGGGAAATGCAGCTTCACAAAGATACGTGGATCCAAACATAGCTAAAATCCGAAGAGCCTAATGAAAGATCAGAGGATAAATATTAAGGTACTTGATCCAGAACGTTTCAAGATCCAGTTCTTTGAAGTCTTCCTTAGCTGGAGAGTTGAACCTCAGCTCAAGAAACTCCTCTTGCACTTCATCCAAAACATCAGTCACTTCACACTGAAATGGGTTCCTGATGAATTTCCAAGCTTCACACTTTTCATCTGTATCTGGGAAGTATCTGATGAATTCTGTTTTCAAGTCAGTTAGATGAATGATTATTTGTTTCTTGAACTCAGAATCAAGGTTACCGTGAATGAGAGCAGAATCCAAGTAACTAAAACTGGCTGTATTTCCCTGCTAAATTCGACATTTCCAGAGGTCGAAATTGGCCATGAAGGTTCAAATGGTGTCGTGGTGCGTGAGAATGTTGATGATTTTCTCTTGTAGCATTCAACGCCTCGAAGATGTCTAACAGGTAAGCTAGAGATAACTGAAAGCCTTCAGACTGGAACTTGTTATGAAGATCTGCCTTCTGCTGCACATCTAGAAATATTGCTATTTCTTCTCGTAGTTCATAAAGCAGTCCAAGCATGTTCCTCTTTAATAGCCATCGTACGTTCATGTGAAAAAGCAATGTTTCCTGTTCTGGTTCCATATCTTTACACAACACTTTGAAAAGACGACTGTTTAAGGCTCCACCTTTAACAAAGTTGATAAACTTGATTGCCACGTTCAGGACAGTTCTCATTTCAGTAAGTAAGCTTCGGGATGCTAAGGATTCACGATGAAGTATGCAGTGTGTACCTACAAGAGATGGACTTTTTCTTTCACCCTAGTAATGAATCCAGTCTGCAGATCAAGCATGGCTGAAGCTCCATCAGTGCACACCTTTATCAGCGAATCCCACGAAAGTTGGATTTCCTGAACGAAATTTGATTCATCACGAAAAATAGCTGCTGCTGTTGTACAACTATCTATAGTGTGACAGAACAACATTTCCTCTTTTACACAAAATGAGCATATACCAGTAGCTGAGAACACTGAGCGGTATCAGTCGTTTCGTCGCAATGGATGGCAAAAACAGGAGAACCTCTTACTTGGTCGAGAATTTGATGTTTAGTGTCTTGAGACAAGTTGTCGATCCTTCCCTTGACTGTACAGTTTGATAGTGAAATCTGGGAAAGCTTGTTTGCACTATCTTTCCCCAGAACGAGTTCTGCTGCACGGAGTAGACTTGGTTTTATGAGAGACTCTTCGATGTTTATGGCTCTTCTTGCTCTTTGCAATCAACATGGCGATCTCATAGGAAGCCTCAGCAACCATTGAAGTTTGTTGCCGAAATGCCCCACTGTCCTCCAACTTAGCTTGCTTCAAGGAATATCATTTTGCTTCCAAGAATGCCTTCGGCTTTTCTGCAAGAGCAGGATGTATTGTCCTCAAGTGGCGTTCCAAGCTTGAGGGTCGCATTCCGACCATTGTTCAAAGGAGGACTTCAATGTCACTCTTTTGGAGGACCACGAATCTAAATCGAATATATTCGTCAAGATATTTCCATTTCTTTGCACTCATTGCGAATTATTTGATGTGCAGTGGACAACACAAATATGTGAACAAAAGATAAGGCACGTATAAGGTAATGTCAAGGCCCAAGCTAGAACGTTAGCCCAAGCTTGGAGTAAAAATTTCTGAAACAAATTAAAACAAAAACAAATTGGAATAAAAGTTAAATTAAAAGAAAAATTATACGAATACTTTGTACAAAACATATTGTATTTATTCGTACGAAAATATATAAAAAAGTTTCTTTAATAAAAAAAATATTTTGCATAGCTTTTAGTTTTACCTAGTACTTTCTGTAATATTTAAATCTGAATTTTAGTTTAGGTTTTATATTATAATTTTTTTCTTAAAAAATTTACTATATTTTTAACATAAACATTTAATATTAAAAATTATGGCTTTATTGTTAAAATTATTTTTTGTAATCTGTGTTAGATTTTATTAAATTGAGCGATAGTAGGACCTATTACCTACTTTTTGTTTTATTTCCTATTTTTGAATATAATATTCTTTTCATCTTGTTAAAATTAAAAAATAGTTTTCAATTTTTTAAATTAAGTTAATATTTCTTAGCATGTTACTATAATAATTTGACGTTTCTGCATGTCTCTTGATTTTCAAGTATCACATTATTTCATATATATGAAAACTGGATCAAACTTGTTTATAATCTATTAACTGAAAAAGATGTTTGTCTTAACACGATAATAATATCTAAGCTTTATACCAGTAGTTCTTAACCTGAGTCTTGTTGTAATAAAAACAAATTACAAGTTAAAGGCAAATGTTAAAGCTAACATTCAGAATTAGTGAGGGTCTTGAGGGATATGAAGGGATTTTAATAAGTACAGAAAATGCTAAGCGGCACTAAGATAACAGAATAAGAAAACTAAAAGGTACAAGGCGATACTTTTGAACTTTTCATGAGCTTCTCATTATTTGACCATGTTCTCGTTAAGAGTATAACAAGTATAATTAGAGAAATTCCTAACCTTTCTCAAGGGCTCGCGCCCCACTTGGAGATTACTGATGCCCCCTAGAGGGCGAGCCCTTCATATTAAGAACCACTGTTTTAGAACATAGTCATTTTATAAGATTTTGCTGGTAAATTTTAAAATCAATATCTGACTGAGGAATTTATCCCTATTCACCTAGGAGTGGGTACTAAGCTAGGTTGTGAGGATGATGCTCGTGCCACCATAGTTTTCACCAACTTTCCCTCTGAGTCCCCAAAGGTCATCCTCAAACTTGACCTTAAGAATGCTTTTAATTCGATCAGTCGAGACGTCATCCTCCCCGCAATAGGGGAGAATTCCCCATCACGTTATCACATCGCTTGGCAAACCTATCGGATACCCTCCTACCTCTCATTTGGTGACCACCTCATCTCATTTGTCTCTAGAGTCTAAGAGGGTGATCCATTTGGTCCTGCCCTATTCGCATTGGGTATTAATGATGTTACCAAGTTGGGAGCCGACTTAGACCTAAATGTCTGGGACCTCGATGATGTTTGTTTGGGAGGCTCTCCTGACAAGGTGCTTGTAACTGCGAGGGTGATGATCGAGGAACTTGATTTTAGATGTCTTAGTGTTAACAGCTCTTAATGCGAGCTCTGGCCCCTCAGCCACCCAGCTTCACATGAGCATTCCTCCTTCATCAGTGGTGCTCCCTTGGAACCCCAATTACTGACCTAGCTTTCGAATCTATCTTTAGATCTAAAATAGCTAACATCGAACAACTTTTAAAAAACCTTCAAGGTGTCGCCTACTTTCAGCTAGTGCAAAATTGAAGCCCTGTATGTCGCCAACATTGGAAGTCTACTCAGTCTACTCCGCATCTCCATCGCGCTCAGAATTAGATCTGATGTCTGTAGGGGACTGAGACGCCGCTGTAGTAGGCCCCTTGACCCTACAGGTCTTCACAATCTCTCTCGCCGCCTAAATGCTGGTCGCTTCGCTCGTCACACCGAGCTAAACCTAATCATTAAGCGGAGCCTGGCTCGGATTAATATCCCCTCAAATCTGGAGCCGTCGGGGTTATCCAGAAGTGATGGAAAGAGACCAGATGGTCTTACCCTCTGTCCCTGGGTTAGAGGTAGGTGCCTCATTTGGGACGTCACAATCTACGACTCCTTTGTTCCCTCCCACACCCTGGATGCT
>NC_068997.1:37657278-37661376 GCF_001194135.2 Octopus bimaculoides
CAACACCTTAGCCTCGCCATCGCCTGTGGTTATGCTGCGAGCGTATTGGCTTGCTTCAGTAGGTTCCGTTAAACCTTGTAGTGTGCGACCAGTTGCTGTAATAATGAAAAAATTCCCCACAAAGGTTTTCACTACAGTTTTAACAGAAAGATTTGGAAGAATTAGATGAAAGTTCTCCGGTAATTTTCTTTCATGAAAATGTTTTGTATTAATTTTAAAAGTTGGTTAGATAGTTAAAAGGTTGATAGTCATGTTTTTTAATCACATCTTTATGAAACTATGAAACTGTAGCAGTGTATACTTTTGTACATACTTTATTTTAAAACGAATTACAAAAAAATTAATACAACATTTTTTTTTATGGTGTTTTTGCATTTTATCATACAAAAGGTTACTTTTTGACTCAGTAGTAATTTTCTCTTTATAAAACTGAATGAAAACAAAAAACTAGATTTCATAATAAGTAAAAATATGCATAAGATATTTCAAAAATGAAAATGTATCAACATGTTGAATCTGCTCAAAGAATATATCAGCTTAACAGCTTTTGGAATTTGTATCTCCTCAGAGTTTTGTTGAAATTATGCATAATAAATTAATTCCTTTGGATCGATTCAGATATTGTGTGTTAATGTATATCTTGAAAATATTGAATATGCAGTGATAGAATGTGAGGGTTGAAGTTTACATTACTCCAAAGTCAAAATTATTTAAGTGATGTCAGTTGAATCGAAACCGGTATATTACACCAGAAGTTTGAAAAATATTGTTATCCTAGAGGATTAAAGCTCAATGATTAAGAAAGATTTATAAGGTTACTCCTGGTACCATTTAGATTGTTATGTTTTTACAAAGTGTGACTTCTTACTTATTGGTTTTATTCGGATAAATGTTATTCGGTTCGAACGAAAACTCAGTATAATTCTCAGTATAATTAAAAGCAATTTTAAACTTTAAACATTGTAAAATTATTATTATTATTATTATTATTATTATTATTATTATTATTATTATTATTATTATTATTATTATTATTATTATTATCATTTTCCTATGCAATTATTATTTTCCTATACAAATGACGTTTCCCTTTGTTTATATGTCAAAAAATTATTGTTGGTAGTTTGCTTCTTTAGTTATTTGTTTTTGTTGTTTTCCGTGTTTCATTTTGTTGCGAAATCAACCTCGACATCAAGGTACGGGCCATACATTATTTCTGAGCCGTTTAAGGCTATTCTCTGAAAATAGAAAGAACAAATTTATCTGAAATATTTTAAAGATATTCTAATGGATGACACATTGGTAGTCCACTAACAAAAGAAGGTAGAACGATGAATTACAGGTCGCAAGAAATTGTAGATATCCGCTGAATATCTACAACTCTTGACACCTCTTCTGACCAACATTGCCGAAGCCAGAAAAGGTAATTTAAATACACATAAGCTGGTTTGCAAAGAAAGTCAACTGTTCAACGATTATAAGTCACCTGACAAATGTAATAGCTATCAACGAGCCAGAATTTCCGGGATGCATAAACTCGCACCTATCATGGACAGCTATGAGATGCAGGGAAATTGTGTATGGGGCGGATTAGGTGGTGGGGTGACAAATCGTTTTGGAAAACATCAGATTTCGAAGTGCAGACAGACTTTCTCGATCTAAATGTTAAATCGGAGGTGCAGGAAGGACATGAACGGTAGCAAAGGTGATATTCACAAACTCAGTATTTATTCTTGACACAGACTTCTTGGAGCACCTTTAAAATATTCGTGACTAAACCGGGCCCTCCCCAACTACACACTTTAGTGCTATCGGAGATTTAATCGCGTTTAAACTCACGCTAGGAACGTATGTAGCTAGCTAATAAGCAAGTGGGATGTAAAAGTCTCACGAAACAACTCAGTTTTATTAGTCTAACAGGTAATGACTAGATTCCCCTAATATACCAGTGTATATTTAAAATCATTGCATCGAGCCATCCAGGTTGGCGATTGAGATGATATACAATGTCTATAATTTCAAATGATCGGCTTCAAAGAATTTGTGATTTGCACGGTCGATCTAGGTAGGACGTATTGTCAAAGATCTAATCTTTAGACGCTGAACTTGTTCCTAGAGTTCAGTGTTTGCAGCAGTCAGATGAGTGAATTAGCGGTAGTTGATTGACGATTATCAACAACTGAAGAAGTTAATTGAGTGGAATCAATAAAATTTGGCGAAAAAGTAGTGATGAGCAAAACCAGATTAACGGGAGAACTAATAAGTAAGCTATTAAAAAGGTATCAAAACTTAGTGAAGGCTATCCTTCAAGTTGACGGTATCAGTCGTCAACCACCGGTGACAGAGTATCCAGAAGAAAGTGATTATATTAAAATCGATAGGGTTTAATCAAAACGATAGCAACAGAGAAAATAGGCTTTAAAGGTAACATGTTATCAGTCTAGAAGAGGCGATTAGAAAAGACACCGAGAATTGCCCTTAACAATTTTTTGGACGGAACTCATGAAGGCAGCTAGGGCGTATGCACAAAAATACGACGAAGAAAAAGACTTCCGATGGGCCCTAGTGGCATATGCTCGACATGGCATAAAACGACAGTTCTCTCTGTGAAGAACGAGAGTGAGTAGATATGTGCAGCACTTCGCTCGAATCTTCTGAGCGGGTGATAAGTTGGAGGATCCAGTGGACTGTGCTATTTTATTTGTCGGAGTATGTATTGCATAGGTTATATCATTACTCGATAATTGTGTAATTGATGTTGTTTTCTTATTGTTTTCATTGTTGTGAATGATAATATTATGAGCATTTTCGTTATTGCTATTGTCCTGGTGGCTGTTATTTTGTTGAACCATTTTGGCAGCTCCTTGTAACTAACGAGTGACTAGCTGCGAATTGTATATAAAGATATATGAACATAGGATTTTAACTTACCAAGGTAACATTAATAAATCCAAGTAATTATATAAAGAAAACACAAAATTAGAATACTAATCGATGAACTCAATCTATTTGAGTCTGCTAACAAGCTGTAAGAAGATGGATCAAAGACAATCTGGCCTCCTGGAAAAGATGGAAATAACTATGTTTGAAAAATGCATTTACAGGGAAATTGTTAGAACAAATATATAAATAGTTTTGTTTTGTATCAATATGTTTAAAGCATTTTGCTAAAAAATTGTATTGGACAGACGTGAAAACTTACAAAACTTAAAAATTTGATAATACACAATAAAAAGTATCATTTTTCAAAGGAAAAAGCTAAGTAATGATATTTAATTGGATAATAAACAGTCTTCGGCTGCGATACCACAGTTTTCTGTCACATAAAATTGTCGAATACCGTAAAGTAAAATAGAAATGAAATCATTTAATATCTGTGCTATAATATATTACTATACGTAGTTTAGGGAGCATCTTATCCATTTACGATGCAAGGCACACTTATGATGATGTGATATACCTCAGAAAAAAAATTGTCGCCATGATGTAACATACATGCGAATATGGCACTCATCATGGTATGTCAGACACTTTGATGTTGCATAAAACATGGCACATGCTATAGTGTAACAAACAGTATGATGTAGTGCATACAGAAGTATGACAATTATAGAAAACACTATAATATTAAAGGAATCAAAACGTTACACATACTGTGACTTCGAGTGCATAGCTATAGGGAAGAAATTCATATGTGGCAGACAATGTAATGTAGTAGGTACCACAATGTGATACATAAAATTATGCGATAGATCACCCTACGGTATACATAATGTTACGGTCCCCGATTTTCCCATCTCTAACGGTACTGATTTTTCTTTCATGAAACTATGATTACAATAAATAGGAATCTAAGTCATTTAATTAATGATCCATTTGCGTGTACACACTCACACACACACATACACACACATGCACACGCGCGTGCATATAACCCTATGCATGCACGCATACATATAAATAAAACCAAGACTGGAGTACAGTTGTCATATTTTGGACAGTGCTGATTGTTTTAAGCAAACAAACATCGTTCACAACATCAAATATGGCTATCTGTTGATAGATCAGCTTTACTGATGCAAGAGTAGTAATAGCAGT
>NC_068997.1:37661386-37664522 GCF_001194135.2 Octopus bimaculoides
ATTGTTTTAAGCAAACAAACATCGTTCACAACATCAAATATGGCTATCTGTTGATAGATCAGCTTTACTGATGCAAGAGTAGTAATAGCAGTGAACATATCATACACAACATTTCCAATCACACCATCAAAGTAAACTCAACTTGTTCAAATTACTAACATACAACCAAGCTATTCATTTCTACATCTACAAATGATACATTAAAATATATTTCTCTGAACTATGTACCAGTATAACCTTTTGCCCCCAGACACACCCATGGTTTTTTACTCATAACCTTTATTGTTTTAACTTCCCATATCCTGCATTAAATATATCACCCAAGTCTTTCTTCTCAAAACTGTACTCCACAGTAATTCGCCATTCCATCAACGTTGTTTTCTGCATGGCATCGTTCCACAGATGCTTAAACTGTACATCAGTCCTTTCCCGATTAATATGAGAAGGCCTGGAAAAGTTATTGCTTATACCTCTTTTGATAACTTATAAAAATATACAAACATATAGCTTAAACGTATTTCTGTAAAAAAATTTCATCACAAAAGTAATTTCGTCTTCAAAAGCGAAATTAACTGAATGAGTTGTAACATCAATTACAGATTTACTATACATAAAGTTGGTTCTCTAAATGTTTGATTTTTAATATAAAAGTACAAATAAGCATTTCGAAATATTTATTAGAAAGTCTAATTATTTGTATGCTGTTTCTAATAAGTTATGTTACTCACCAAGTGTGAAGTATATAGCTTCACTCTTTTTACCATCGCCATCAGCACTCCAAGCTAAAACTCTCAGCTTATATAAAACGTCTTTCTCCAGATTGTCAAGAACGCCACTTTCAACGAAGCCAATATCTTTGCAGTTTTCCAAGTTCCAGACTTCTCTTACAGATTGGTAACATAGCTAAAATATGAATACATTTCACTTGAACGTTATATTAGCAATATTATTTTATGAAATTGCATATTAACTGTAAAAAACACTTTCTTATGTAAAAAAGAGAAAATCCAAGGAATAGTTTCGGAAGTCATTAAATAAATTTTGCATAAGATACTAAGAAAACTGGCAGTATAAACCATCATCGTTATTATCTACTTTATTGAGCTACAAAGTACCGTCATTGATAGTTCGACCCTAGAGATCATTTACATGATGTTAGTTTCAATACATTAATGCCAATATGTATTATTTCATATTTTGGACTGCCCAGTTATGCCAAAATATAGTTCGGATGATTTCTTCTCTAATTCAAATTTCCCCAGTATATATAAATGTTTCAGTGTTCCTAGTATTGGTATGTCATAATGTGAAGGAAAGTTCAGGACATTCAGCTCTGAATACAGGAATATTTTCTCCCCAAACCACTTACTTCATGTATCTTAGAGAAATGATTATTGTTTGGCTCTAAAACATTCCTTGCAAAAAAGGCGGGGAGTACTTTCAACTCTTAATAAATCGTCAGCTTAATTTTATTTAATTCAAGCATATTTTTAGTGGTATGTCTAACAGGCTGCTTGGTTCAATACTACCATTCAGTTTAGGTGTCTTTCACAGAGATATTGCTAAAGAGTATGTTGTTAACGCGATATTTTTACATCGAAATGAAAACTTCGGGAATGCTTGGATAAATTATTCATCAGTTTAGTTATATATTATGTGATTAATCATGTTATATGATATCTAGTGCATACAAAGAAACACACACACATACATACATACATACATACATACATACATCTTACAATGACACCTGTAACAAAACACCTGTCACTAAAGAATATTACAGCCGTATAAAGAAAATTTGGACCTCAGAACCCTCTGTATTCAATAAAACAGTGGCCCACAATGTGTTTGCAGTGCTAGTACTCATACCAACATTTGGCTGCTTGACTGGACGATTGATGAGATCCGAGCTATCGATGTGTAAACCCCAAAAATACTAACAAGCACACATAATTTCCACATAAACCTAAAACGAAAACAAAGCAGCAGAGGCATAACATCGACCCAAAATGCCTTTGAATGTTTTATCTCTGGCAACGTCTTTTAACAACCAAGTGTCGAAGTGCATCCTTTGACCAAGTTTGCATACATGACGCTGATAATATCATAAGACTTTGAAGGCAGCTCCTTGAGCAACACTCTTTGTCTGATAACCTAGAACACATGCCCAAAGAAGTTTCACGAATCTACCGCAACGTATCATCAGATGAAAGGCTGAGCCTATATGAGCAGAAGACAATACATGGATATGTTAGTAGAAAGCTCCGTGATGATAGCAACATCGATCATCAAAGCAGTTTAGCATGGACCAATTGCCGCATTACTACTTGCCACCTTGAAGGGGGTGCGTTTACAATCCAGGAACAGGAAATATCAACCAAGTACCTAATGCACAAAAGAGATAGAGATGCAAACCAAGCCGTAAAATGTGACAACCGATGCAGACTTTGTGAATTTCACACTGAAGATATCACTCACATCATAAGCAGCTGTCCGAAAATGTCATTACGGTATTATCTACCGATGACACATGACGTTGTAGAACCTACAATATGGTAGAAGCCATAGCCACTCATAATAAAAAGGAGTACTGGTGGAATGTACCAGTGAAGACCTTAATAAAATATAAGCACAGCAAACCTAAAATAATTATTTGAGATAGAAACGAGAAACTGTGCACAGTTGTGGAAATTAGCTTCCCAGCGGATGTTAACATAAAGCTGAAGATCAGTGAAAATGAGAACACCTATACTGAACTATTGAGATCTGAAGTTACTTTATCCAGAGTATAAGTTAAGAGTTATACCTGTAATTATGGAGCTAAAATATGTAACACTACCTTGAGAAATTAGGCTTCTCAAAACCAGAAAGGAGAAATCTATTTCGAAAACTACAGATCCACTCCATCAATGGAACTGTAAAAATCTGTAAAACATTCCAGAAGTTTATCATTTAAATATATATGAGCATGTCTAGATATGCAACTATATGCATGAGAATATACACATAAAACATACAAATCTGCACATACATACATACATGCATACATACATACATACATACATACATACATACAAGCAAAAATACCCTGATGTTGATGTTGAAATTCCAATGAAGGAGCCTTGGATCTAGG
>NC_068997.1:37665180-37671211 GCF_001194135.2 Octopus bimaculoides
AGGTGTGTGTGTATGTCTGTGTGTACAGGCCTTTTTCTTAAGAATCTATATTTTTCATCTGATTTAGTTCACGCTGGGAACGTACATCATTTATGTTCCAGAGATGGTCATAAACTCTTCAAATTTTCCACATAATGAGTAATGCCCCGCCTTTGGGACGAAAACACTTTCACATAGGTAAATAACAAATACCAATGATCGTTGCTTCAAGGGACATTACTGTTGATGACGTAGTTATGCTACTTTCACTTCCTCTTCTTCTACATTTTTTACAATGCCTAATCCCTGCAAACCGTCGATATTTGCAAATTAGCACTTCCTTGAGGTAGCCATGCAATTTAAATCAACTTTTAATTATTTTTTAAATGCCCTCAGAAATTAATCCATATTATATATATTCTCTGCTTTTACTCATACAAAGTTGTGACAGTTATACAGTTTTTACAATGCCAATTCACTACAGGTTGCCGATATTTGCACATTAGCACAGAGCTGTTCTTGCACCTACAAATGCAGCTGTCACCGCTATTAACTACGACTTACTCAGTAAGCTACCTTCTCAACAACGTTGTTACAGATCAGTTGACGCCGGTACCGATCTCGATCAGGTTACACACTTTCCAACAGAATTTTCCTAACTCCCAACATCCTCCAAGAATCTCTCCCCATGAACTTCACTTAAAAGCCGGCTGCCTTGTCGTCCTCCTACACAATCTAAACACACCCATACCATGTAACTATGGGGGCTATGAAAAAATACAAACCACATTCCAATCTATGCACCCGTCTCCACATGTGTGCCATTTTCCCCGTGAATCCACCCAGCCGTTTGGCTGTGAACCTCAAGACAAGAAAACTACACACAAATACGCACACACACACGCACACACACACACACACACACAGAGAACACACACACACGCATACACTCACACACACAACACACACACACACACACATACACACATACATATATATACAAGGGGTGCCCAACAGTAACCGAAAACGTTCTCTGTGCGTCAAACCCATTGTAGTTCGGGCTTTACTGCTAGAAGCCACTTGATGCGACCCTCTGGCGTTGTCGAGTGATGTCGTACTCCCACGTGATGCGTCTTTGTTTTGCAGTGCTTCTTCCCTGTTCGTCGACTTTTGCGATGGCTGAAGCGAAAGAGCAGCGTGCTTCCGTAAAACTCTGTCTGCTGCTGGGGAAAACGGTGACTGAAACAGTAGTCATGCTTCAAACAGACGCTGTCATGAGCAATACACAAGTTTACGAGTGGTTTCCACGTTTTAGGAATGGTCACTCGTCACTTGAAGACCAAGATCTTTCAGGGATGACTGTCGACCTCCCGAACGAATGAAAACTTTATGAAAATTCATGAGCTGATCTTGGAGGACCGTCACCGAAAAATTGACGAACTTGTTGATATGATTGGTGTGTCCTGTAGCTCCTGCCAACGAATTTTGAGCGAGGAATGTTGAATGAAAAGAGATGCAGCAAAATTTGTGCCTCGCTTGCTCTCGGAAGATCAAACGCAGTATCGACTGAAGGCGTGTCATGAACTAGACGAAAGGTTGGATGTTGATCTAGACGTTTTTTCGAAGGTCATCATGGGCTACCGAATTTACAGATGTGGAAGAGGTGAAGAAAAAACAATGGAGGCTTTAATAGGCATCACACCGCAAGAGTTCCAGCACTGCTTGTAATGGTGGAAAACGCACTAGACCGACGTGTTGCTTCAAATGGAGAATACTTTGAAGGCAATAAAAGTGTAAACATGTAAAACTAAGTGAATAAAATAATATTGAAAATTTATGGTTTTAACCCTAACCCTAACTCTAACCCTAATCCCTTCGTACATACGTGTATATCATATATTATATGTGTAGTGCATTTATGTATGCGCGTGTGTGAATGGGAAGGTACGTCGCCCAGTAGTTAGGGTGCTGTAATCACGATCGCAAGATCGCAGTGCGATGTATTCTGAACAAAATACTTCATGTCACTTTGATCCTGTCCATGGCTGACCCTCTGACGGATTGGCGTTTCGTTTACGTTCAGAAGGTAAGTTGGCCTGCCCGGATAGCCGGCAGTATGTAAGAACATTCGATGGTCTGATCGATACAGTGACATACATACATACATACATAAACAGGCATACAGACATATATATATATATATGCATTTTTATATATATATATATATATATATATATATATTTATATGAAAGAACATTATTATTCATAAAAATAATAATATTAGTGACTGCAAACGTAAAAGCCATATAAGCAAAATTAATAAATATATATAAAATATAAAATATACTTTTATATAAGAAGGTACTAATAAGCACCTGCTTTGCTAAAAAAAAGAAAAACTTAGAAGCCACAGAAGAATCGCTAAATCAATACAGGCACGGTAGGAAAATTAAGTAAATAAGAATTGTATCTTGCCTCCGTAAAGGCTGCAGAAGGAATGGCAGTTAATCTGATATCATGATTTCGAATTTAGCACCAAAAGCACTCGATTCTCTTCAGTCAGATCTACTAGTAACAATCACTGAGATTCACTACTACCATGCCTGTGTTCGTTTGAGAACCCAAGCACCATTGAAACAAACGAACTACGTGAATTATTTATAAATATATACATATATATAAGAACATTATTACAAGAACATTATTATTCATTTTATATTACTATATTGGGACAAGCTCATGCTTTGTAAAACAAAGAATAACAAATCATGGAAGTTCGTTTAGAAATATTAGAAAATTTTCAACAAGTCTTAGCAAGCGTATATGGTCGCTCAGGGATGAGAATATTAAATAGTCATTAAAATGGGAAATTGTTAGTGCTGCGAAACCATATAAAATAGGGGACGAAAGATGAAATTTATGCCTGGAGGAATTATACCAAATATTTACTTCGAAAATTAAAGTAGTTAACACTAGACAAGAAAGAAGTTTTAATTGCTTACACAAACGACATTTTCTTTTTAAAAAATTGAACAATCGAATGCGTTAATTTATATAATTGCAATAAACTCTTTTTTTTAATAACTATAACTATAATAATAAAGTGGCATATAAAGAATATAAGAACAGAATTTAATAAGATTATATATAATATTATCTAAAAACACTTTAAAGCAATAATAATAATAATAATAAGATAGAAGAATTGAAAATAAAACTGACAACCTCTTTTAATAACCACGTGATTCTTACTACCAATGAATTATCCACTACTACTTTTAATAACCTTCACAAAAATTCAAATAATATAATCAACTCTGAACTCCATAAAAAGGCCATGTGACTATAAACTATGTAGAATCAATAAAAAAGAAACAGTATTCTATAAATAACCACTCTCTAGCTAGTCAAGAAAATCTGCCAACTTCAACAAACATTGCCGGTGCCGCTGCTGAAGTTTACCCAAACAATTAGTTGAGAAAAGCAGCTTACCGAAGAAAGTCATGCTTTACTACCACTACCAAGACTAATTCAAACTAATAGTGGAGGAAAATTCCTCTCTCGAACAATGTCATACTTATATACTCTGAAGAGATCGTACTAATAATGCATAAATCGCTGCATATAAATATGCAATAATATGTAGTTAATGCGATCGAAACACGCGTCGGACAATTATAATGAATAAACTAACTGGATATACACATAAAATTTGAATGTTCAAATTCTTCATTCTCCTTATCAATATTGTACTTTACACTCAAAGCCAAGAAATAAACTGTAACACCGGATGGGAACTAAAGAAAGTTTACCAAAAAAAAAAAAACAAACGCACCATCTGAAGGAACCAGCATTTTAGTAAAAGAAATTTGGTGTCTGCTTGGATATTATATCCCTCCTCTTGCTACACACAAACGCACACGCACACGCACACACACACACACACACACACACACACACACACACAATCGTGTGTGTGTGTGTGTGTGTGTGTAGAACTCAATATGCTTATTATTCAGAAGACAATGTTAGGTGAGTATTGAGTGGTAATAAGAAAAAAGAGATGACATTAGAGAAAACAAAGGTTATGCAATGAACTTCATTAACTAATGAAGTTTTTTCTTATATATATATATATATATATATATATATATATATATATACACACACATATATATCGTCGTTGTCGGCGGCGTTTTATTGTGTGTCCGAAGAATTATTTGGTTTCTGCTCTGTTTATGTCTCTGCTGACCAATGAAGCCGATTCTTGGATGGGAGCACCTGTTGCAAAGTTCATAAGGGATCCGTGGTGGAGGCTTTGGTTGTTGCGGCCTCCATTTTATTTCTTGTTACTTCTCTTCCTCTTTCCTCTGTCGTTCAGCTTCAAAATGATCTCTCACAGTGGAGATGGAATGATGCCAGCCGGGCCTGTCCTGAGCCTCAATGTTCCATGCTTTGGGATCGATTCCGGTCAGTTTAAAGCTTTGCTTCAGCTGATCCTTGTATCGACGGAAGGGACGGCTAATGAGTCTTCTTCAAGTGGAAAGTTCACCATATACAATTTGACGCGGCAGCCTGGTTTCTTTCATTCTTGCTATGTGGCTCGCCTATCTCAGACGATGCTGCTGCTTTTCGTTCTCTCCAAAACGGAGACCTCAGTCACAAAGTCGTTCCATAGTAGAGCAGAGTTTCTGTTGGTGAAATCGCTCTACGTTTTTGATGTCACTCCGGTAAAGAGTCCAGGTTGCATCATTAACCAGCTGGAGGAGGTGTCCTCTTGGGGTTAAAAACAGCAGTAACGTCGGTTCCTGCAGAAAACCATGTTGAAGTGACGATAAACATTATTTCTCACTTTAATCACTCCAGTGATCGGAACAGCCGAAACGTCGGAAGACTTTCCACACAGCAGCCCTTGCGACGGTATCAAAGGCCTTTTCGAGGTCGTAGAAAGCAAAACAGAGATATTTGTTGTTCTCTACACTTTTCATGTATTTGTATTTGCCAAAAATTATATACATCCTCCTCTCTCTTATCTTATTGGCTATCTTTGTACACTATATTCTTAGATAGTATATTTTTATATATCTTACTTTATCCTTTACGCCAATCCTTAACTTACCCCACTCACTTTACTTCTCTTTCTACTTATTTACTTTACTTTCTTTTTACCACTTAGTAGCCACCTCTGCTACTATTCTGTTATTGAATGTTGATATGTTTGCGTCTTTTTTCTGGATGTTCACAATATCAGGACTTTAACCCACATGGATTTACGCACGATTGCACCTAAGGACTTATGGACTTTTTTTCTACAAGATCGGAAAGTTGAACTGTGAACTTTTATGCTCCTTTATTCTTCTCTTTCTTAATCTCGTTATTCCTTTACTGCTGAACTCTATGTCGTCATTTTATTAATCTATACCCTTCTCATTTTCCTTATTTGTCTCCGATGACGGAATATCCCATACTCTTGAATATCTCAGAAACAGCTGTAAGACTTTGAATTTTTCAAATAATAATATTGTATATGACGTGAGATGTTTTCCTTGCGTTAACGTTTGTTGTCCTCTTTAACTGTTATATATCTACTATATCGGAAATCTGCAATGGCTCCATAACTACCATTTGCCTATAACCTCGGAGCCCTAGCAATCCGGTACAGCACTTACCTAGCGTACATAATCGTTTAGATCACCTGAACTGAACCTCCATATTTTGTATATATATATAATAATAATAATAATAATAATAATAATAATAATACAAAGCACAGGTCCTCCTATGCACGATGTCTCATTGAAACACGTGCGATCACACACGCAAAACCAACACCGGAAAGTTTACAAACTATATAAAAAAGAAATGGAACAAAATAGTAAGTACATATATTGAATAATTACGCATACACTCGAACGTGTACACAATGATATATACGTTTTGATATCCTATCCATAGAACTACACATGCATCTTAATGTTTACACAACTACGTGAAAATCACAGGACACACTATGCCCGGAGATAAATCTATCAACAAAAAAATACAGATGAAT
>NC_068997.1:37675200-37689997 GCF_001194135.2 Octopus bimaculoides
TCTGTGTGATCTCAAATTTTAAAACAAACACATTATTTTCTTATGGTTTCTTAAACATTCACTAGAACAAAACTGTACAAATCCAAATGTATGGTACCCTAGGCATAACACCTACATGAACTTCTAACTTGTTGTCTCCTGAGGTCTCTGGGTGAGACTTGGATCCAACTTGTACAAACGCAAAACAAAAGTCAAACATAAATTAATAATAATAATAATAATAATAATAATAATAATAATAATAATAGACTTTCCCATCGAAGACAACGTATGAACGTTCTGCTTTTTGCCGAACGACTTGCACAAATGAATTGTTTATAGTGATCAAATGTTCGTGCAGCACGTATCGATGGCAAATTGAAAGTTAAGTGCGTGGTGAAACACACAATGAATGATTGTGTACACAGTTCAAGATTCAGCAATTCATACTGTATTGTGCTTAAATAACTGTATTTGACATTTAAGTCATGAATACAATAACTGTTATTTTATCATGTATCTGAAGCCTCTTAAGAAAGTGCATTTGTCAATTCCTTCAAATTCGTATTTATTTATCTCTAGCTACAATCCAAAAGCATATTTGGGAAATTCTATTTGGTGTGGGCTGTAGCTTTGCAGGGGCATCGCTTTCATGGTTTTAGTCGAACAAATCGAACCCAGTACTTACATTTTTAAAGTCTAGAACTTCTTTCATGAATCTCTTTTGCCGAATCGTTACGTAAACAAACGAACACCAGCTGTCAAGCAATGGTGGGAGACAAATATGACACAAATACAAAGGCACACACACACACACAAACAAACAAACATACACTGACAGGCTTCTTTCAGTTTCTGTCTATCAAATCCACTCACAAGAGTGCCGAGTGCCGCAGTACCACGCATTGCGACTGAACTTAAGACCGTATGATGGGGAAGCAAGCTTGTTACCCACACAACCACACGAGTCTTTAGTAAAAATTATATTCAGTAAACGATGTAGTAAAAAAACTAATAATGTACCAAACATTTTCAGTGTTCAAAGAATTTTACCTTATAACCTGTAACAGGACTTTCGGCAATACCAAATCCTATTCCACGGAATTTTACTGCAACACTTGAACTGTCTTTTGAATAAATGGTGACTTCAGTAGGGAAATTTAAGGGCGCTGCATGTTAATAAAAATGAAAAGAAAAATATGAAAAACAAAAATTAAAATGAATTTTCAGTTGCATATATGACTAAAATTTTTCTTTCCAAAATTCAAGAAAACCAACCGTTATACTTCTACCTGTTGTTCAGCATCGCTAATCACTTTTTAAATCTGGAGATCCAGTTAGCATATGAAGAAGTAATGTGGAAAAAGAAAGAACAAAATATATCTGAATAATTCGATATTTATCATTTTTCTCTGAAAGTTGAAGAAAATAATAGCAAGATTTTCAAATTTACCATCCATTCCTGTTGAACCAAGATATTTTTCACTGAGAGGACCAAGACCAGCAGTGTTAAACACCTGAACTGTTACCCAATAGTATCCATTTGGAAAGAGCCCAATTATGATTGCTTCACTGATTTCACCATAGAATGATTGCGAGTAACGTATAGGATCTTCAACATCATTGTTTTCCCAATTTATCTGTTTGAAAACAATTCACAAGACATAGATACAGTAAAAGATAAATTTTAGGGTTTCCTTTCGGGAATTATGTATACGTTTTAAAAATGCGGCATCATGTGGTTATAATCTAATTTAAAGTATATTCTTTATTCTATTAAAATGTTAACTATATTTCTAGTGAAAGTATATTGATTTCAAATCATGGAGCACAGCCAACGATTTGGGGGAAGAGGTGAGTCGATTACATCGACCTAGTATTCATGTAGTACTTATATTATCGACCCCGAAAAGACGAAAGTCAACCTCAGCGGAATTTGAACTTAAAATGTGAAGACGGACAAAATTCTATTAAACCTTTTTTTGCCCGGCGCGCTAACGATTCTGCCTGCTCACCGACTTTTTATTAAAAATATATTATCAGTAAGAATACTAAATGTTTAAAAATGTTGTCAGCTATTTACTTCTTAACCAATATATTTATTACAATTATACTAAAAGTATGTAGAATTTCATAGCCTTTATTGAAAATTGATTACTCTTTTATATCAGAGAAATTGTATAGAGCATTTTTGTCTTTTAAAATTAAGGAAAGATAATCGTTTCTAATATGGATACAAGGTCACATTTTGGAGGATTGTATAGCTACTTCATTGGTACATATTTTATCAATCCTTGAAAAAAAAAAAATGAAATCTAAAGTCGTTCCTTATAGTATTGCTAAGGTTAACAATGGTGTATGCTTGAGACTGCTTTCTGAAAGAAATACTAAAAACTTCAAAATACGGATAATATTCCTCAATTAGTTACCTGATATCCTAATATTTTCCCTCTCATAGTTGGGCGATCATTTACAGGTGGTGTCCATGTGACTATGATAGCTGTTGCGTTATAAGTGTCAGCAAAAACATCGATGGGAACAGCGCGAGGCACTGAAAGATAATATATTCATGTAATTAATTAATGTTACATGACTAGCAGTAGCTTAAAAACAATTTAGTCTCAACAACATTATGATTATCTAGCGGGCATAGGAAAGAATATTGTATAAATGTTTTGAAACTTACAGTCTTCGGCTGAGTAAATACTCGATATAGTGGAATTAGGACCCAAGCCTTCGTTATTAAACGCTTGCACTTTGACTTCGTAGAGTGTGTAATAATTAAGCCCAGACAAAGCGTAATATTCACTTGCTTGTCCTGTCATTACATGCTGAAATAGAAATGTTGATGTTTTGGTTAAGAATATCTTGCAATATCATAATTTTCATTCAACATATATTATGCAGAAATAACTCTCCTCTTGGGTCGGCATTTCTATATCTTTTAACTTTTACTCGTTACAGTCATTAGACAGCGGTCATACTGGAGCATCGCATTGAAGAATTTTAGTCGAACGAATCGACCCCAGTACTTAATTTTTTAAAGATTGGTACTTATTCTACCTGTCTCTTTTTCGGAACGCTTAGTTACGGAGACGCAAACACACCAACACCGGTAGTCAAGCAGTGGTGGGAACATAGACACAAAGACGCACACACACATACACACACACACCATGCACAAATACACACAGATAGATAGATAAATATACGACGGGCTTCTTTCAGTTTTCATCTATCAAATCTACTCGCAAGGCTTTGGTTGGTCCGAGGTTATAGTAGAAGACACTTGCCTAAGGTGCCACACTGTGGGACTGAACACACGCACAGTCACAGATATCCTCATACATTCTCTCATTGGGTAGCTGTTTCAGTTCGGACATGCTCTCGCAAACTAGTGTGTTGATATCTTTTTACAAATGAAAATTGGCTGCTAATTTTATGTTGATCATCGATGTGAAAGGACTGTACGTAAAAAGCCATGATGTGCATCATACCATACAGTGAAAATGATTCTAGTAATTCAGTTGGATCTTGAATATTTTTTAAGTAAAAGTTATTCGTTGTTAGTTAATCACTATATAAAAAGTTCTGCTTTGATATAAATTTTGAAAAATTAGTGAAGTGTTATTGCTGTATAGTAAGGAAATGTACATGAGTAAGCAAGCACGCGCATGCGCGCACAGACTCACACGTATATATGTGAAATTTAGGGGAAGAAATGACAACACACGAATTTTTTAATTTTACGAAATTAAAAAAAAATTCTCCATAATTCTATTGAAACTGTAATATCAATATAATCTCGATGATATTGTGTAAGGACAATTGACCAAACTATAAGATGTCCTTACACATCGCTGATAACAATGTGCTTCATATTGTGTCCGTCTTTTGCATTTGTGACTGAATGTTTTGATTATGTAATTTTTAAATTTCATCACCTTGGAGGTCTTCTGAGTGGTTCTTCCCATCTCTTGGATACCAATTAACAACTGCACGGTTCCACTTCTTATTTGTTCTTGCGTCTTGTCCATTCGGTATCCCATGATTACATCATTCACTCTGTTCTCGAATTATTTCATTTCGAATTTGAAACGATGTTCCAAGCATGTATTTTTTCTTGGCCCTTTGTGTGGTGGTCGATCGATTTTTTTTCTTTCGTAGTAGTCCATGTCTCACTTCTATAGAAGCGCAGGTAGGACGGTGCCATTAAAGATGTTGGTGCACAATGGTTTGAGCACATCTTTAGTCGAGGAAAATACCTCCTGCCCTGCTTTTATGCGGCGCGAGATTTTAGCGTATATTTACTGCCCATCCCGAGTAAATGTACTCCCTCGCCTCCCCAGTTTCATCCCTTTTCACCACTATTCAGCCTTATGCTATCTTTTCGGACTGCATATATTCTGTTTTCATTTGATTTATTTTGACACCTTTTGCAGGGTATTTAGCTAGTCAGCTTGATTAACAACATGTCTGAGGTTTTTGCGATGTTGTCTGCGAATCAGAAATGTATTAGTAAGTCGCCGTTGATGTTAATACTAATAAACCTCCGATTCGCCGGTCAATGTCTCTGATGACCATTTGAAGTAGTTTGGTATTGAGTTTTGGAGAGGTGGAATTTCCTTACCTGACGCACTTTCCAGAGATGTGACAGTTAAGATCAAATGTAACGAGATAGGACTCATCAAGAAATGTGATAGGGAAGGACCAAATGCAAAATATATAGACGGAAGTGTTATGAGACTGGGAAAGGTAGAGGCTGCCAGAGCAAGAGGTAGCGTAAGTTTCATCGTAAGCAAAGAATGGGCGTGGAAATTCGTATCTTGCAATTTTTCTTCATCATGCGTCGAGGTGATAAATGTTCGCTTCTCAGGATCATCCCCACTTATGCTATCTCTATAACAGCAAGGATGATAAAGTGGAAGAGTTCTATCAAGATCTAAAAAAAGTGCTAGTTCACAAATCTATTTGTACCGTCGTGATGGACGATTTCAACGTAATGTTTGGCAACGTATGACGGAGAGAAACGCGGTGGGTATTTTCGATTGGAAAAGAGAAATTAAAGAAGCAAGAAAACTTTACTTCCAGGAACAGCCTATTCCGGAAAAAAATCCAGAGAAGGACCTGGAGAGGCTGCAAAGTGTGTTTAAGTTCACCCTGGATATTTTGAAGCTAATGGTGAGTATTTATTTCTTAAATGCAACGAATTAATTGTAAATGTTAAGCATGAATAAAAATTAACGTTTAATAAAAGTGATTAGCATTTCATTAGAGATACTTCTTTCCTCCCATTTCCTTCTACGTCTTTCCCTGGTCTCTCAACTAAAATACTGTCTTCTATGTTTTTTTTCTTCTCTTATCCTATCAACTACTAACATCCGAAATTACGTCCATACTCGACTAATATGTAATTACCTATCTTATATTTTTCTGGAATACCTACTTCATAGTAAAACAATGTCTTGTATTGGCATATAAACTCTATTATTTACCAAACTGAAACATCGACATGACTACTTCACATATTACTCAAAAACTGCCGAATACTGTATTCTCGATACCTCCACTAATGTTCATTATATCTTTGTAAACCCTGTGGCTAATATCCCTGGTATAGTCCTACTTACATGATCATCTTCTAACTGTTATTTTTGTATGGTCCTACTTACATGATCACTTTCTACTGTTATTTTTGGACTTATACATTCAGTCATTGCCCAATGAATCCAATCTATAACTTTGAATAGAAGATTATATGTAATACTTTAGACCTCTTCTCACTTTAATTTTCAATTTTTGAAATTTTATTATGACTTATTTGATTTTATTGGCTTATTTACTTTCATGTTCAGTATAATATCAATATAGAATTCCTTGTTGTTTTCTCTTCTTTTCTCTCTGCTCCCTCTGCCTGTAGTATTCAACCAAATACAAACAAATGCGTGTGTAAGACTATGTCTATTTATAAATATTTGTATCTAGGTTGATACTGCACTATGATTAACAATCTGGAATTCTTACATGGGCTAGTACACCAGAAATTAGATATCAATATGGCCAAATTCTTTGACTAGTGATATTGGTATTAGGTATTTTCTCTACGTATTCGTTTACGCCTTTTGATATCATTCTAAGTGTTCCAATAATAGTAGGAAATGTTGCTTTGAGATGTCACATACATCAGATTTCTATCTCGAAGTCATTATATTTGCTTAGCTTTTTAAACGTATTCAGAGATGTGCTTTTTGTCTGCTGGGGAGGCAATACCTATTAAAAGATACGTCTTTTCAACATGATTTTTTACATTTTCTGGTCGGTTGGCTGAGTTTCCCGATCGGTTTGTACATTGAAATTCTATAAGCATTCTGGGCACAACTTGTGATTGTATATGTTCCCACCATTCTCTTTGTAAGGAAGGTCGTATGTCCAGCATGTTGACTTGTGTGTGTACTGAACGGCTCCATTAAGTATTTGCAAATACTCTGTTGACACCAGTCGGATGCATCCAGAGATTATATGGTCAATTGTCTTGGATGTTCTTCGTATTTGTCGTACAATGGGCTGCTTTCATGTTTCAGAATATTACACTGGTAATCTATAGTTGGAAGGCATTTATCCTGAGCAAAAACAGTATACCCTTATTATCTGTCATGAGACCAGAACATTCCAGCCACTGATGAGTAAGAATTTGGTCTATATCAGGGCTTCTATTCCTAATCGGGTATTTGCTAGGCAGTAATTTTTGCTTCTATTTCTCCTTAGTGTATCGGAAGATGGTTTGTTTGGCTATAATCTTTATTTTTGGTTTGCCTTTTCAAATGGAGTCAGATTTGGTTCGGGTACTGGTTCATCTAGCTGCATTTCCTGGAGTTATATTATCGCATTTTCGTCACTGGGTGCAGCGTTTTAGTATCTTTATATTTCCGAACCAGATTTAACTACCAGCCGCTTGCTTGTTGCAAATAGGCAGTAAGTCCCATGGTTGTAATTTTCAATGAAAGTTGCGATTGTATTAATATTGATATTAACATTATTATTGTCAATGACATTAATAGTATCATTAATACTTTGTCTTTTGGAATTAATTGATATTAGAACTCTCACGACTTATTCTCTTGTACATCCAAATCGTAAATGAGTTTATTTCCAGGTTAATTTATTATTCGACAAGTTAATAGAAAAAAATTGACTTAATACGGATAATTTTTCAAATCTAACTTGTTACAGCCAAATGAGAAAAGGAAGGTAGTTCTTCAAAATTTTCTCAGCAAGGAATCATATTTCATATCTTGCTTTAGTATGGATTGTTTTTCTTTGGAAGTTTAATTCAATTTATTGTCATTTTCTTTTTCTTTATGGTTAAAGTTTATTTATTGCCTGAGTGTTTAGCTGGCCATACATTTATTTACTTTTATATTGATCTTTTTATTGATCTTCCTCTTCATTTGATATTTGTTCCACTGTAGTTTCGCATATCTTTTTATCTTTCTCGCTTTCTTTCGATGGTATTTTTTCTACGGTTTTATATAATTTTTTAAAAATCCTGTCTTTTATATATATATTCAGGAGAATAGAACCAAGTTGTTACGTAACCACTTGAAGCGCATGTATTAAATGTATTCGAAATATCAGGAATACTTATTGCGAGGTATTCTATCAGACTTACTACGTTTTCAGTTTGAATTTAGGTGTGAGGGAATATACTTCAGGTATATTTTCTGAATTGAAGAAAAGTAAGTCACAAGAAAAAGTAATCGAAAAACTTCACTAAATGACAAATGTAGTGTTTTTGTTTCATAGATTTATACTTTAAGTAAAATAGGATGGTTTTACATATGTCGATACTTGTGTATAAGGTGTGCTTCCATAACGTACAAATCTTCTAAGTGGAGGCAGCCGCCAGTCTTGCAGAGAATGGAGAGCGTCTATGGTAGAGGAGAATTAAAGAAAAGATGCCGAATATTAGTTTCAAATTTTGGCAGAAAGCCGGCAACTTCGGGCAAAGGGTTAAGTCGATTACATCGACCCCAGTACTCAACTAGTACATATTTTATCGACCCCTAAAGGATGAAAGGAAAAGTCGATCTCGACGGCATTTGAACTCAGAACGGAATGACGGGTGACTTGCTGCTAAGCATTTTGCCCAGCGTGCTAAAGATTTTGCCAGCTCACCGCTTTAAAGGTGCCAAATATTAGAATTTATTTGCGTAAATGCTGCATGTCACTTTCTACGAGAAGACAACTTTCTTTTGATAGATTTTGTTCTCTACTTTTTAAATCCCGTGATTCATGCTGTTTTCATAGCGTCATATTGTCAAAGTCTTTTCCACATGGCGGAGATGATGTTGGCAGCTTTCATGTAACACTTTTGTACATAATTGTATCGTAGGCACGGACGATCTTTGCTCCTCGATCCACATACCAGTTACTCATATACATACTGGAAGCTAAACACATCACTCCTGGCGTGCAAAGCCTACAGTAACCGGATTAGAGTATTAGTGAAAAGGGCGTTAACAGGAGGCATTATCAATAACAACTGGTAGTATGCCCTAAAAATAGCCATCAAATTTGAGTCATGTAGATACAGCAAATTTTTAGCATTAGAAAAAGATAGAATGGAAAGGGACTTAGTTAGCACACTAGAAGAGGCACTAAAATCCGGAAATGCTTCTAACGTACTGTCCGCGTGATTGGCCCTAGACCAACACCTCAATGCCAATCTCGAAGGTTGCCTTGTCAGAGCTAAGTTATGTGCTATGAGACAAGAGGGAATCAATGCTGCGAGATGGGCCCGCGTAGTAGAGACCCAACGTGGCAATAAAGCCGCCATACGGTCTTTGGTCGACCAAAATGGATGCACGGTTTACGAACCCAACAAAATGTGTAAGGTCATTCACCAGCACTTCGCTCAGCTGTTCGGGACGAGCGGTGGGATTGCGAGATGGACTTCTCGGATGGAATTCTCGTCTGCTGCGACTTTCAGACGAGAGGAGGTGGAGTATTGTGAAGGGCCGATTACAGCTTTGGAGGTGGAAGAGGCCCTATCGGGCTGCGTTGGGGGCAAGTCGTTGGGTCTAGATGGTCTTCCCTTCAAGTTCTATTATAATATCCCAGACTTATTCGGGAACCTACTGGCAAATATCTACGCCAACTGGCAACAGAATAGGAGCATTCCTAGCTCTGTGAGCCGGAGGACCGTGGTGCTGCTAAGAAAAAACCCAAACGAAGATGACGTTATAGATAACTTTAGGCCCATCACTCTGATTATTGCAGAGCTGAAGATTTTGGCCAAGGTGCTAGGCAAGAGGTTGGCGCTTGTCGTCGACAAACTGGTTGGGAAGGCGCAAACATGCGCCATTCCATACAGAACAATCCACGACAACCTCCACCTCACACGCTACACTGTAGACAGGGTGGTTAATACTCCTAGCATAGGAGGGACACTGATACATTTAGATCAGTCTAAATCATTCGACAAAGTTGACCATGGCTATCTGGCGGCAGTCTTCGAAGCGGCCGGGTTTGGCCCGGACTTCCGGGGTTGGATCACCGCCTTATGCGGAAACATTAAATCGGTAGTTCGGATGAACGGTCATCTTTCAAAGCCGTTAAGCATCGTACGTTCGGTCTAACAAGGATGTCCCCTATCCTCCCTTCTGTAAGTTCTGGCCCTTAAGCCATTACTGCAGAAATTAGAGGCCTTGAGGGGTGTCCCGCGTCATCCAGGGTGCGAGAGAACAGTAACAGGGTGTGCGGACGACATCACCATCATTGTATCCTCTGACTGACACCTGCATCTAGTAGGTGATGCCATTGGGTAGTACGAAGAAGTACCAGAGGCAAAAATAAACCGTGATAAGTTGGTCGGCCTGCAGCTCGGCACTTGGAGTGGCAAGTCGGTGCCACCCAACAACATCGTAGGACGTTGGACAGATGGCCCGGTGAAATTGCTTGGAGTCTGGTTCGGTTCAGATCTCCAAATAGAGACAAACTGGGGTGAGGTTACAAGCAGGATGGCCAGTCTCACCCAGAAATAGGCCGAGAGGAAGCTGGCCCTGAAAGGAAGGGTGGAGGTAGCGAATGTATTCATCACATCCGTCGTGCCTTGCCCAGATTCGTGTCTCGTCAAGCTAGAGCGCCTGCTTTTACGCTTTTTGTGGAGAGATAGAGGTCCACTGCTCAGACATGCTATTTGCTGTCAACTATCGCTAGGCATGCCTTGGCTGAAAATGTGCAGACATGCACTAAGGCTAAGACATCTCCAGCTCTACCTAGACGGTGAACAGGTGTGGTCGCCCTTCGTGAAACTCGTCTTCCCACAGTTCAACTCATTTAATGAACTGAACGTGTGGATCAAACGTAGACCTAGGCTGGGTGCTTGGCAAGCTGAGTGCTGTCTGGCTCTCTCGTTTCTCTGCCGAACGGGCAATGTGAGCGGTGGGGGCTCCACCTCGTCCTTTTACAGAGGGTTGGTGGCTGGTAAGTGCGACGATGTCCTGGGGGAGACTCTGGGTTTCGATGACGATCAATTCACCAGTCTGTTCCGGAGGACTTTGGGCGTGGGCTCATGGATAACTACCAGATTTCCTGGCCTAGCAGTGCTACCGAGGAGCTCTGCCTGTTCGCGATAAACTCTTCAGACACAGATGTGCAGACACACGAACATGTCCGAGATACGAACAGACCAACGAAACTGTTCTGCACGCTATCATACAGTGTCTGTTGATTTCGGATATATGGGCTTACGTTGCGTCTGGGAGGAGTACAGTTGTCCCACCTCCTTCCCTTAGCAGGGAAAGGCAGGCAACTTTTCTCTGCTTGGTGGCTATAGCGAAAGAGGTCGTGTGGTTGACGAGAATGAAAGGAATTAAGACGGCCAAGGTTTATTAAATCATTTTTCTTACCATCTCAAGAGAAAAATAAAGTTAGAGATGTTACCGCCGCGTGTGTTCAGGACTAGATGGATGCAAGTGGCGCTATCGTTGAGCATGAATGTGGCCAACTTGAGCGTACTACCGTAGTCTCCTGTGCGGGAGCAGTGCTGGGTCGTGGCTTGTGGGGTCTCCATACCCAACATTTCATCTTGTTGTCTCATTATTATGCCATTTCTAATTTTTGTTTTGTTATTTCTTTTCATATTGTTCTTCCATCCGTCCATTCCACTCTGTTGTAGACCCATAATTGTTCTTGTCTGTCCGGTTTTGGACCTCTATGTCGGCCGTAGTGGCTAATAAAGAATTAAATTTCTTACCGAACATCCACACACATGATTTGTTTATAGTGATCAAATGTTTGTGTAGACATAAGCTCACTCCCTCCATCAGATTGACATTACCTGTACAGGTGCAACTGGGTGCCACATGTCAGATGTCGAAATGATCGCAGAGCAACGGGAAATGTCAGGTGTCTCCTCTTGTTCTGTTTTGTGCATTCTATATATTCTATATATTTATAACTAGCGGGTCTTTTAGAATATGTCCATCAGCCATGCGATACTGTCAGTTACTAAGTGGCCTTAACTATTTTATACTTAACTATTATTTAGGATATTGAGGTTAAATGCAATGTTTTTCCTGTGACTTTTCTTTGCTAAGATTGCGACATTTTTCGGTGACATTTTTTTGCTTACCATTTTTTCTCTGTCAACAACAGATGAAAAACTGGAAACATTTGATATAAATTATTAATTGTAAATAGTTGTAGCATAATTGGAAATAGACAACTGCAGGGCGAAATGACTTGCGATGGGATTGTGACACAATATTCACAGACAGTGAAGAGAGAAAAGAAAGAGCAAAGATGGTAACCCACCTTTCAAAAGATGCACAAAAGTTTGTTGCGTTAGTTTAATATCTGCTGCTTAAAAACTATCGCAGATCGTATTACAAGGCATTCTTACCATGTTGGTGAAAACTGAAACCGCTGTTGACTGTTTCAGAATCGTTGAGAGTCCTGTCTGTTAAAGTAAAGAGCCAGTAAATTGAATCTCAATCTCAACTAGAATACGAACACAAATCACGGAGAAAACTCAAGTGATAAATAATATTAATAGAGCATATATCATATGCCTTTTACTCTTTGCACACAGGCTTAAATATGGATATATGTATCTATATTTTTCATGAATATATGAGTATTTATGCATGTATATATATATATTTGTGTGGAGGCGCGTGGCTTGGTGGTTAGGGTGTCAGTATCACGATCATAAGATTGTGGTTTCGATTCCTGGACCGGGCGACTTCATTTCACGTTGCTCCAGACTACTCAGCTGGCAAAAATGAGTAACGCTGCGATGGACTGGCGTCCCGTCCAGATGGGGAACACATACGCCATTGAAACCGGAAAACCGGGTCCATGAACCTTGCTAGGCTTTAAAAGGGCGCATGTATTTATATTATTATTATATATATCTTTGTATGCATTTTATGCTCACAGATATATGTGCTTATATATATATATATAGGTCAAAGGAAGATAGTTACTGAACTGTAAGAAATTATATATATATATATATATATATGTGTATATATAACATAGCGGTTCGGCCAAAGAGACCGATAGAATAAGTACTCGGCTTATAAATAATAAGTCCTAGGTTCGATTTGTTCAACTAAAGGCAGTGCTCCAGCATGGCCGCTGACAAATGACTGAAACAAGAAAAAGAGAATATATATATATATATCAAGATTGATCAAAGGACATACTAAGTATGTCTACCTACTGGAAATAACAGTCAAAACTCTTATCAAAATCACCAAAGTACATTGATCTGATAATAACTACAGAAATCAACTACCCGAAGTCAAACGGGCCAAGACAAACTCTCAGCATACATTCAAATATATGGACTAACGTGGACCGGTTTCTGGACTGGCGTAATAGCCTAACCTTCTTCAGCGGCGTTACCATGATAGAGAGCCCCAACCCATCGTGTTGAAGTCTGCGCTGCAACTGATTCGTTTTGTGCAGAAATCATGGCAGCCACCAGTGTGAAAATAATTTCAATACGGAGCAAATGATTCCCGAGAAAAATCATTCACGAAAAAATAATTTGTGAAGATATCATTGACACTGTTATTATCTAGTGTAACAATCTAAAAATGATAATAAAAGAATCAATAATATAGGCGATTGCAGGCCCCAAAAGAACATTAAATAGCTGAAGGAATAAAATTTATCACAGGACATACGAAGTATGTCTACCTGCTGGAAATAACAATCAAAACTCTTATTTAAGTCGCCTAAAAACACTGATGATAACTACAGAAACCAACCTCGGACGGTTGATTTCTGTAGCTATTATCAGTGTATTATGGCGATTTAAATAAAAGTTTTGACTGTTATTTCCAGTAGGTAGACATACTTAGTATGCCCTTTGATTAATTTAAATCCTTCAGCTATTTAATGCTTTTTTGGACCTGATTCTGTTATTTTCACTTTTAAATTGTTACACTAGATAATAACAGAGTCAAGGATATCTTAGCAAATATTATTTTTTCGTGAATTGATTTTTTCCGTGAATTATTTACTCCATATATATATATACTATTTTATTTGTTTCAGTCATTTGACTGCGGCCATGTCGAAAAAATTTAGTCATTAGTCGAACAAATTGACCCCAGGACTTATTCTTTCTAAGCCTAGTACTTACTCTATCGTCACTTTTGTCGAACCGCTAAGTTACGGGGACGTAAACACACCAGCATCGGTTGTCAAGCGATGTTGAGGGAAGAAACACAGACACACAAACATACACATGCACACACACACACACACACACACACATATATATATACAACGGGATTCTTTCAGTTTCCGTCTACCAAATCCATTCACAAGGCTTTGGTCAGCCCGAGGCTATAGTAGAAGACACTTGCCCAAGGTGCTACGCATTGGGACCATGTGGTTGGTAAGCATGCAACTTACCACACAGCCACTCCTGCGTCTATATATACATATGAACACAAATGGGTTGCGGTTCACTACAGCTGTTTCAGGTGAATAAAGATAACTGAGAAGTTCTAATTGTTAGATTTTTATCTTTATTTACCTGAAGAAGCGTTATTTTTCATGAGGTAACAGTTTTGTTCATTAACAGAGAATACGTCTGGAACAGTTGAAACTCCTATTAAGAAAAAAACTTTACCTATTATTAATTCAGAGTTGACATCAGTTCTCAAACAAAGTTAGAAATCATTGATTCCTTATTCTGCGCTGGAGTGTATTCGGTTATTAAAATAATAACCGATAAATATTAATAGTAATAATAAACACTAGGATTTAAATACAAATTGAGTTTAATATACCTTTGACCATTTACTATTTGGATTTCCTTTAACACGCCAATAAACCACATAGCCAATACCATTAGCACATTGCTCTTCGGGGGGTAATGGCTGCAAAAAAGAAAAAAGAAAAAAGGAGAAATAACGAATGTCAAAAAGAACAAATACTTCCTTGAAGAGCTAACATAAATATGAGGTTGCTAAGCAAACCAATGATATTCATGAAACAATAGGCATATTAATGCATAATAACATTAATAACCTTCATTCACAGACGCACATACATAGCTGTGGTGTGGATAAATAATTTATATGCATATACATACTATATAGGCGCAAGCATGGTTAAATAATTAAGGAGTTGGCTTCACAACCTCTTGGTTATAGGCTCGATTCTAAAGCGTTCTACCTTGAGCAAGTATCTTCAGGTATCACCTTTAGATTGACGAATACTTCTTGAGTGGAACTTCAGAAATAGTAACAGTAACAGTGTGTGTGTGTGTGTGTGTGTGTGTGTGTGTGTG
>NC_068997.1:37690618-37693415 GCF_001194135.2 Octopus bimaculoides
CCGAATGACCCATCCTTGTTTTTTCTTGTCCCTTTTTTGTATCATCTAATTGTCTGGAGGTTTTGCGTTCTTGTCCCATTTTTTAAAATTCCTTTTTATATACATATGGCGGCGTGCGTACACTTTGGTTTCTTATATGTAAGTACACACACACACACACACACACACACACACACACACACATATATATATATATATATATATACACACACTTATGTATTTGTGTTTTTGTGTCTGTGTTTTTCATCCACTACCGATTGACAGCTGGTAGTGGTGTGTTTACGTCTCCATAACTTAGCAGTTCTGCAAAAGAAACCGACAGAAAAAGCATCAGGCTTTAAAGAATAAGTTCTGGTGTCAATTTGTTTGACTAAAACCCTTCAAAGCGATGCCCCAGCATGGCCGCAGTCATATCACTGAAACAAGTAAGAGATGAAAGATACATATACAGGGTGCGTAAGGTAAATGCATATCATTTTGGGGTAATTGCTGCATTTTTGCTAACTCTTTATAATCTTTATTTCAGAAAATAACATGTATATTAAAACTCACACATACACACTTACACGCATGTACGCACATACACAAGCACACACACTGCACACACACATACACACATACATACATATACACGCATGCATATACGTACATTCATATTCATATATATATATATACATTACTAGAAATAAGAGTCAAAGGCCCTTATAGCCACAGACATATACAGCAAACGAGGGTACTATATTGGCATGTCAATTTCGCTTGAAATTAAAGCTTATTAGTTGCACTACTCCATCGCTTGTAGATAATCCTCCTGTCAGAATATCGATATAACCATAAGAATCAATGGAAAATTCAGTAAAATGGTAACGTGAAAATTATAGAATGATAAAGATACCACAATGCACCTTCAGTCACTATTGTCTTCCTTTTTGGTTTTATATTGCGTCTAGTCATATTCCACATTACTTTTTATTCCAAGAAATGCCGATCCGCTATACAGCATTTGAAATGCTTCATACTTTTCCTCAGTTATATATTCTTCGTTTTTTCTCCACAGGTCATAACTGGGAAAATTAAGCTTTGATTAACCTTTTCTTCTTTTCGCTTAAAATAGTTCGCTTCTTTTAATCAAGTTAGTTTTAGTCAATACTGATTTAGCCATTTTCCGTTTGATTTCTTTTATGCAGCTATCGACCTTAATAAGCTCTAAGACAATTAAATGATTTTACTATTTCCATTATTTCATTCTGTATGATAATATTGTTGGGATTTTTTCATTGGCCGTTGATCGACAAAAAGAATTGCTTTGAAGCTAGTATTAGCTCACAATAAAAAAGTCAGGTGACGTTCTTCTTCTGCAATTAACGTGTCGCCATAGACATGTTTAAAGTTCTGAATTTCTCTTCTGCCAATATCTATACCAATTTAATTTCATTCAGTTTTGCTTTTCTTACAAATATTTCCCTAATATGTAGAGATTCAGTATACACACTGGTCAGACACTTTTCTTGATCTAAAAAAATTGCATTTTCATATCATTCTTGCTGTATATTGTTTAATACCAGAAGCTGCACATATGTTTAAAATGGTGTAACTATAAGAAAAGACAGACACGCGCGCGCACACACCACAATCACACACACACACACACACACACACACACACACACACACACACACACACACACACACACACACACACACACACACACACAATCACATACTGCAATACAGAAATATAAATATATATCTGAATGTATATTTAACATCAAAATATGCACCCTGAATAGATTTGTAACTATTTTACTCTTTTATCTACAGTAAATATATTTGCTACATTAACACAAAGAAATATTTTTACTTGTAAATACATATATAAATTTTGGCATATTCTCGAAACGCTTGAGTTCTAGTGGAATTTCGATTACAAGTAGAGAAGTGCCAGTATCCAGCTGTTCTTCGCGTGTTATATGATAACATACCATTCCTACGCTTGCAAAGAAGTAATATGATATAGAAAATGCTTAGTTAGCTCTCCATCCATATCTCATTACAGATACAAGCGACCTAGATTCATAGAAAAATCTCGAAGATATAAGAAATGTCTTTTGTGTTTTCTATGTGTTTTTTTTTACCTGTTTATTTGTAGTGATTTTAATTGTTGTCTGATGACAGAAATTTCAACGATATGGAGGCAAAAAGTAGTATAGAAAAAGGAAAAGTATGCGAAGTTTACAGATCAAGTTTTGTCTCAGAATCAGGGGAGATACAAATATCACTGCGAATACGAAACCCTGCATTTACAACATAATTAATATACGTTAGAATTATTTTTAGAGGATTCATATAAACGTAGAATTACTTTTAGTTGTTCATAAAAGTCACTGAAAATTCTTTCACAATAACTTTGAAATTACTTTTAAAAGTAAGGTATACACACACCTACACACCTATGTATGTATGTATGTATGTATGTATGTATGTATGTATGTATGTATGTATGCATGTGTATGTGTGTATGCATGTATGAATGTATGTATGTAAGTATGTATGTATGTATGTATGTATTGTTATATACCGGGATGGCCATTCTTCTTTTTTTGTTGCCAAATAAACACACGCCCTGTATAATCTTCAGTCGTTTATTACTGTTCTTATTTTATTTTATGTTCATCGTCCGGAAATCTTGCGTTACATCTGTGACTTCTTCAGTGACCCTTTCTGTCCATGTGTATCCTCCTGCTCCGCTTAATCCATAATATGTGTGTGTATGTATGTATATATATATATATATATAT
>NC_068997.1:37693823-37696082 GCF_001194135.2 Octopus bimaculoides
ATATATATATATATATATATATATATACACACACATATACATACATATATATACATATATACATATACATATATATGCACGCACATACACACACACACACGCACATATATATATATATATGTATGCACACATATATATGTAATACAAATAATAAATGAGTATATGCATATATACGTACATGTATGTACATACCTACATCTACATGTGTATATAGATGCATGTCTGGATACAGGACGTTGCAAACAAAACGTGGACAAAATGATAAACAGAATACAGAAAATACACAGGCCACATAGAGAACATTTCCTTCATCAGCTGCCACAATTCTAAAACTAAGCGTAAGATTTTATCAAGTAGCCAGCGTGCAAAACCAATTGAGGAAAAAAATTAATACAAAGTATTTAGAATCCCCTACAGCGTGTGGCATTACTTATAATAATAACCCATCATATAATAATTTATATATATATATATATATATATATATATATATACATACATAGAAAAGCTGAGAAATTTCACATGCTTAAATATGTACTTAAAACAAAAAGGAGAAAGAAAATTGTTTTTCATGAAAAACTGGGGAAAATATTTTTCTTTTCATCAAAAGATGTTACGAGTTTCAAATGTCTAGACGATATGGTGATGTAGAAAGAAAAATGGGAAGTGAATGAAATTAAATGACTATTTCACGATAACTGTTTTGCAAGTTTACATGATTTTATTATAAAATTTACATGGTAACGTCGTTGGTCTCCTACTTATATCTATAAGTAATATAATATAATAGCAATAGTATTAGCAGCACCAGTAGCAGTTGTAATAGTCTATTGTGCCTTATCGGCAGTTTTGATATTAAAGTGTGGTTCAAAGCGACAAGCTGGTAGAATCATTAACATGCCGGGCAACATACCTAGCGTCATTTCGTCTGTCTCCACGTTCTGAGTTCAAATTTCGTAGTAGTAGTAGTAGTAGTAGTAATCCTTTCCCTCCCATAGTTGTTCATAAGTAATCAATATTTTGCCATTAAATAAGGCAGCGAGCTGGCAGAGTCGGGCAAAAAACTTTACGTTCTGAGTTCAAATGCCACTGAAGTCGTCTTTACTTTTCATCTCTTTCGGAGTCAATAAAATAAACATCAATTCATCACTGGGATCGATGTTATCGACTTACCCTCTCCCACAAACTTGCTGACCTTGTGCCAAAATTTGAAACCGATATGTGATTTCTTTATTAATGCATTGCTCTTGCAATGTGTCATCCGCAAATTGATATAAGATCGTAAAATTGAGTTGTTTCTTACCACTACACGTATCTATGTGTGTACTGAGCCCTATTTGGCTGTACTCCGGCGTTCGAATTTGTGATCTATTCAGGTATACTGTTTTCTTCACCTCATGAACATTTTTATTGCATAAATTAAGTTTACGGATTTCCAAGTACTCTTTTTAATTATTATCTTGAAGGATTGGCCTTATATATAAGGATCACTTTTTCCTGTTGAGAGATTTATGCATATATCACCGTTAGATCGTCTGCAATTTTTTTCTTTTCTTTTTTGCTGTTGCTTCAGTTGATATTAGTTAAGAGTTAAGCATTTGATGATATCTCTTTGTTTGTTTAGATATCAATTTTCTTTGTTCGTGGTATTTCATTATTTGGTAATGATGGTAGATAAAGTCTGTGAAGGCGTCTATTCTCAAACTCTTAAAGTCGGATGTCACGGATGTTTCCATTGGTTACAATTGCGCATATTTTTTGGCAAGATTATTACGAACGTTTACATCGGTGTACCACGGATGCTATGAATTTTCATGATAAACTCGTCAAAGTATTTTCTCTTTTGTCTAACACAAACACATACACACACATACATGCACATATACGAAGGGCTTCTCTTAGTTTCACTTTACAAAATTCACTCACAAGGATTTTGTCGGTCCGGTGATATAATAGAAGATACTTGCAGTGGGACTTCACACGGAAGCAAACTTCTTACCACCTAGCGACGCCTATATATATGTATATATATATATATATGTGTGTGTGTGTGTGTGTGTGTGTGTGTGTCTGTGTGTGTGTGTAGATAGATAGATAGATATATAGGTTATGAGAGGTAATGGTGTCAAGAAGACCCAGAGGTGTCAGGTAATGCTGTGTAAGTGCTATGGACAGACTATAGTTAAGCTCCAGGTTCGGTGATTATGCGAATGAGGAGTCCAACGTAGGTCATATATCAGCATGCGTATGTATAAAAAAA
>NC_068997.1:37696631-37699086 GCF_001194135.2 Octopus bimaculoides
TATATATATCTGTAAAAATATGTGACAATTATTCAGTAGCCATGATAAAACTCCGAGTTTCGGATGCCGGGGCGGAAACCCACGCCACCATCTCTTCAGTTATCTGGCCGTTGAAAATTGCAATGAAAATTACCGCTAAGTAAGGGGAGGGAGTAAAGGTAAGGGAGTAGAAATGTTCATAGTAATCGCGTAAGCGCACCAGTCCCTACATACACATGCGCACTCGCATACCCACACATTCGCCAAAATATATATGACGTTACTGAGTTTTTCACATTCATCTTTTAATTTGTTCTTTTATATTAAACTTTGTTCGCACATTAATTCATATTTTGCCACCTTTTTCATTGCTTCTTTACTCTCTCTGTTTCCTATTCTCACTTTTTTCATTTCTTTTCGTCTCCTCTCTCACTTTGAACCATAACTTCCATATATTACGTCTAGAAGTTTTTCAAGCATTAAAGGGAAACAACTTCTATTTCAATTGTTAGGATTTGCGCCTGAATTATTTCCACGCCAGCATGTACTGTCCACCAAAACTCTAGTTTTTCTCGTATTCTAGGTTAGTCCGCCACATTATTTTCCTGACAATTGCTTAGTTAATTAGTTAATAAGTATTTCATTAGGTGCGAAACACGAGAAAAACAATGTACTTGACAATTGCTTACTTAAGTATTTTATATGGTACGAAACTCAAGAAATACACTATATTTTTTTTATTGAGTACTTACTGTATAACAATTTATATGCTTCGTACTATGTATTGGCTATACTATGTTTCTTTCGAATTATTCTCTAATATAGTCTTTATCTTATTGCCTTATTTGCTTCAGTTTATAGACTGCGGTCATGTTGCAGCAGCTTGGAAAGTTTAGTCAGTGAAAATTGGCGATCTTTCGTTTTGATTACATTTTACGTCATTTCCCACGTGCGTTTGTTTATGTTTCTGAACAAGATCGTCACGTTCCGTAAAAGGGTTAGGGTTAGGGAATTCCGTCCCTAACCCCAACCGTAACCCTAACCATAACCCTAACCGTAACCGTAACCCTAAAACCCTTTTACGGAAACATAAACAAACGCACGTGGATTAGAAATGACGTAAAATGTAATCAAAACGAAAGATAGCCCTTGTCTAGCACGGAAAGACAACAGGAAAACGCCCATCCACTAACAAATACACAAACACAGACACGGGCATAGACAGACAGATACACACACGCATATATATATATATATATATATATATATATATATATATGAGTGTGTGTGTGTGTGTGTCTTGCATGATATTTGATGTGAATTCGTGTGTTGAAAAATATATTGTTGTATTTGGGGATGGTCATGTTGCCAGTTTAGCCAATGAACACACACACACATACACTATATATTTGGTGTTCATTTACTTCAGCTTTATTTTATATTAATTGCATTTCGGCCAGAGTTTTATTGTCACACTTCTGTGACCTCGTCAGTGGTCCTTTGCTTTCTTCTTTCTTTTTTGTGTAGATGTAGATTTAGCCCACAAACACACTGTAAAGCTAGGAATGTAGTTTATAGTATAA
Source organism: Octopus bimaculoides (assembly GCF_001194135.2). NCBI lineage: Eukaryota > Metazoa > Mollusca > Cephalopoda > Octopoda > Octopodidae > Octopus > Octopus bimaculoides. Next base: position 37,698,194 of record NC_068997.1, read on the forward strand.
GATGTATAGAGGGGAGTCAGCACGGAGCATAGGAGAGCGGGTAAATGTACATTGGAGGGAACTTAAGGAAGAGAAGAGCTCATCCGATCTGTACCAGCACGCCAAGCAGGAACACGGGTCTCACTCAATAACATAGAAGTTAAAATCTTGTCCACACATAGAAGAGACGCAACGCTTAGACACATTACGGAAGCTGCACACATAATTGAAGATAAACTTAGCTTGAATAGGAAACTAGAATGGAACACTAGCACACACTCCCAACACACCACAACCTATGACAGAATAAGATCCCCACAAACTGATAATAATATGAATATAATACAATGCACAGATAAATAAATGGAATTAAATAAGCAAATAAATTAAATTTGATCCAAATATATATATATATATATATATATATGTATATATATATATATATATATAAACATACATTCGTTTATTCTTTTCCTCGTTTCACTCATCTGACTGCGGCCATGCTGGAGCACCGAATTTAGTCGGACAAATCGATCCCAGGATTTGTTCTTTGTATGCCTAGTACTTATTCTATCGATCTCTTTGCCGAACCGCTAGGTTACAGGGACGTAAACACACTAACATCAGTTGTCAAGCGATGGTGGGAGGGACAAACACAGTCACTGGCGTGGGTTCCCACCCCGGCATCCGAAACTCGGAGTTCTATCATGGCTACCGAATAAGTGTCACATATTTTTACACTTATATATATATCTATCTATATATATATGTATACACGACTGGCTTCTTTCAGTTTCCGTCTACAAAATCCACTAACAAGACCTTGGTCGGTCAGAGGCTAAGTGGAAAACACTTGCCCAAGATGCCATGTATACATACATACATACATACATACATATATATATATATATATA
>NC_068997.1:37699397-37700755 GCF_001194135.2 Octopus bimaculoides
ATATATATATATATATATATATATACAATCTTTTTAAGTAATTTTATTTTCATTCATGTTGGACCCCTCTTATTTGTCCACGACAGCTCTTTTCCAATTCGGCAGCAATCATTTTTTTTACCTCCATCTCCAAGAGGGAGCAATCGTTTAGCTGAGCTTAAAGAACACATTCAGTTAGCAGTGCAGGAACGAACTCCTGAAATGCTTCAAAGTGTTTTTCACAACGCTAAAGAGAGATTTGAAGTATGCAGGGATAAAGACATGCTGAAAATTCTCAATAAAAGTTTGACGTAAGATTTATAAGTCTATTTGTTTTTTAAATACAATTACTAATAATTTTTAAGTATAAAAATACAATAGAATTTTTTTAAATATCGAATGGCTATTGGGGTTCAGTAGAATTACGTAGGAATCAAAAGAGTACATAAGCAAAAAATGGTTGAGAACCACTGGTGCACATGTTAGACTATTTCGTCAGTAGGTTTTCTAAAAGTTCAATCAAAATAGCTCCACACACACTGGATTGCAGTGTGAATAGGTGAGTGTTATTAAAATACTTGGTGAAAACCTTAGGGCAAACTCAGCTTTACATTATATGACAACACTGCACCCTCTAGACATGTATAATCCATCTGAAATGCTTCTGGTCAATGCTCATTGACCCAGTGTCTACCCAGTGGAGGAGAAGATAGAAGATACTCACCCAATATGGGCTTTATTATCTTTTACTTATTGCAGTCATTGGATTGCGGTGATACTGATGCATCGCCTCGAAGGCTGTTAGTCGAATGAATCGACCCCAATACTTATTTTTTAAAAGCCCGGTACTTATTCTATCGGTCTCTTCTGTCGATCTACTAAGTTACGCGGACATAAACAAACCCACACGGGTTGTCAATCGAGTTTGGGGAGCACATATACAAACACACACATACATATATACATACATACACACACACACACACACGGGATTCTTGCAATTTCCGTCTAACAATAACACCCACAAAGCGTTGGTTGTAGAAGAAAACACTTGCTCAAGGTGCCAAGAACCATGTGACCGGGAAGTAAGCTTTTTACCACACACATATCTATCTATCTATCTATCTATCTATCTATCTATCTATCTATCTATCGATCGATCGATCGATCGATCTGTCTGTCTGTCTACAGGCTCACACCCACGAAGTTTTTCGTATGATGCAAATAGAGCTCTAAAGATTTCATAAAATACTAGGTAAAAACCACCTTAGACAGGAAAAAGTGAATCGAGTCATCTATGGATATGAAGCCACACGTTAGCAGAAGACCGGGCGGCCATGATGCTGCTACACGAGAGAGGCTTGTTGATTTTTAATAGC
>NC_068997.1:37702204-37703077 GCF_001194135.2 Octopus bimaculoides
CCTTTCTGAAATCACTGTGGATATATTTCGGCTATGTGCTTGATAAATGTCTGAAAGTTCTCCCACGAATTCTCACACTTCATATCGTAATAATCACGGTACATTGCCTCATCAATATGTGACCATTTCATGTTACCACATGATCCACTTTTATATTTCAGTCTACGTTTTATTCGTGACCAGAATGCCTCTACGCTATTGGTACATACCCCACTAACGGGATCAACAAAATTCTGTGAATGGTTCACGGTACCATGAATGTATCCCAGTTTCTGAAGATTTTAGTAACTGGGCCACATATCCGTGAAAATCGTAGTTCCTGGCTCCACATTTTCAATGATTGCAGCTTCTAGCGTTTCAGCCTTTCTATCGGTTATATGTTGCAAGTAGCCATTTTTCTGAGTGACATCGTAAAAGCCTATCACCCAAAACTTGTCAACCATTCTGCCAACCTCATATTTCTTCTTGAAAAGCAGGCTTTCATCCACTTGTACAGTGTGGTTCAGTCCACCTAATTTTTTCTTATCTTTCAGTAACATGACTGAACATATTTCTCGGCAGTATTCGTACCATTGAATGGCCGTGTCGTTGCTAATATTGTTCCAACTCATGGAACAGGTTACTGGCAACTCAGATATAAAGTCTGCTATTATTTGAAATAGTGTAAACACTGTCAAGTGGCATTTCTCTAAAAAAGTATCTTTCCTTATAGAGATCGTTTTACTGCATGAATTACATCGCCAAATAACTCCGTCAATAGCACGTTGGAAAGATTGAATTTTCATTTGACGACGACAAGTACATTTTTTTTTAGTGCAATTAATTTGTTTTCTTTCAAAAAATCCAGAAAAGTATCCTTCTGTAACCTTTTCC
>NC_068997.1:37703222-37704688 GCF_001194135.2 Octopus bimaculoides
ATCGCATGACCGTGACATGTAGAACACATTATCGAAAACAAAAATCGCCAAAATTAAAAAATAAAAAAGTTACAGCCATTTTCCCTCAGTGTCTAATTCCAATGTCCACCTATATATGTATATACACGCACACACAAATATATTGTTACGAACGCCCGCGCGGAGCACCTCAACGAAGAGAAAAATCGCGCGCGCGAACGTCGACGCTCAGTGAGTCAGGATGTTCGCCACTAAGCCCAGCCGGAGCACGTAACGATGACAACAGAAAGGAAGAAATGACACGGACCATACGTTGCGTACTGAAACTAACATTTTTTTTTTACATCACAATACAAAACAACATTGCATAACAATAATTCAATAACATAGTACTTGCTTCTGAAATAACACATGCAGCAATAGCGTTTCCAAGCATTTAACAAAGTTTCAGAACAATTACAAAGTCTACAATCATTTTACATAATCATAAAGTTTACAATCAAAGTTCGTGTCTCAAAAGTCAATTAAAAGTTCTTTTTGCTTCTTTTGCTTTTCTCCAAAAACATGTAACAACAAAGTTCTCTCTTTTATTTTCTGCCAGTTAACAAAAGTTCTTCACAAAAATATATAACCAAACGCAAGTACATTTTTCTTTAAAATTATAAGCAAAAACATTTACCGTAGCAAATTCAAATCTCCCACTACAATGACAAGAACTGACCAACGCAGTCTACTACAATCTGCCACTCACTTTTGCCTGCCACAACAGTCCCTTCTCTCTCATTGACTCTATCCATTTCGCCCATTGTTGCCTTCTGTCAATAGCCTCTTTCTCTCAGTCTCTTTCTGTCAGACTTATCACCGACCGCTCTGTTCATCTTGCTTCTCTTCACTCACTACTGGCCGTCACATACTCGTTCTTCACTGGCTGACAGCTTGTACATCGACTGCGATTCCATCTGGCTCCTCTACTGGCTGCTGGCCTTTACACCGAACTCGCGTTCTTCATCCAATGATTTTGTTTACACCAACTGCGATCCCCAAATCTATGCTCTCGTATTTATGGTAGATACCGTACCCAACAGTGCTATATTACCCCCTCCAAAGCTGGGTCAGTTTAGTACAGTTCCTATTTGCTTTTTTTAAACTTTCGATGACCGGAAAGGGTCAGAGATCACACTCCTACGCTATAAACAACCGTGCTTGTTGACAGGACAAAGGAAATACCATTTTTCTGAACAACTAGCAAACGGTTTCAAACTCAGCTCGTGGAATAGGGACATAACGTTATTTTGTTTTTCGGTGGTCGCATCAATATGTATGTTCTCTTCTGTTTTTAATTATATCAACATTACCTATGAGGAAGGAGCTGGTTTGTAGTTAAGATACAACGTTACATTGTTGGAATTTAGATAACAAAAACAACGCCAAATGTATGTTTGTAAATGCGTGTGTGTTGTGTATGCATGTATGTACCTTATATATAT
>NC_068997.1:37704796-37711791 GCF_001194135.2 Octopus bimaculoides
TATATATATATATATATATATGCATGAGTGCGTGCGCGTGTAAGTTTTTAAAATCTGTAACTTATAGAAAATATTTTATTATTTATGTATTTAAAATAGCTTGAGCATTAGGATGAGTATATAAATTTCCTGTTGTTGACATAATTTATATATGAACTATTCAGAAACCATAAAATCCTTTATTTGTTCAGCAAGTCGATACTTGGATATATTCTCGGTGGCCTGTCTTTAGGCTACTCAAACAGAAAACTTATTTTCAAGAAACACAAATCAATTGAAGTTAGTATATTATTTCTAAAATGTATTTTACTTACAGTCCAGGTGATGGACAAATCACCAACTTTGCCGCCACCTCCACCCACATCATTTGGCGCTCTTTTTGGAGGAGAAGATGACGTTCGGTAATCAGCTTGAAAATGAAAGTAAAGAATCTTTGTAAAAAAACGTGTGTCATGAGCACTTGATATGGAAGGAAAATGTTGAGAAGCAAAATGTTAGGAGTAATTAATATGAAGCTATCGTGACAAAATTACTTTCATTTAAGACCTCTAAGAAAACTCCATTAATTTGTACATTAATATTGTCTCCTGGTTTTGAGTGGCAGAATTGGTATGATGCACATTTTAATATTTAATATAGTTAAGGCGGCCTGCTGGCAGAATGGTTAGCAAACCGGACAAAAAGTTTAGCGGCATTTCGTCCGATGAATTTTTTGCACAGTTACCGTCTACCGAATTCAACTCACAAGGCATTGGTCAACCTGAGACTAAGATAGAATAGATTGAAGCGTGAGTGAACAGTCGCACTGATTTAATATCCTGATATGTATATAGAACGCTCAAAGGAAGTCTCGTGCAACCACATGGAAATCATGACAGGAGAACGCTTCTAGGAACGGTACAGCGTGGTTCTCGAAAAGTGAGCTGTGTAACTTGCAGTTACGAGCATTCAATGTTTGTTCTATAAGAGTGAAACACAACACATGGCGACGAGGATGACAACCGGAAAACATTTAAACTTCAACAACTTGGAAGAAACTAATGCCGGGCTGATACAGTTCGAAGCAAGAACTGAATGCGATGACGTTGAAGATGTCAAAAAGAAGCCAATATTTCTTTCTACCTGTGGAGTTGAAGCCACAATGAAGTTAAAAGATGTTCTTTTCCCGGCAAGCCTTTAGAATGCAACACACCAACAAATAATGAATGCGTTGCAACAGCTTATAAAGCCAACAGCTAATAAAGCGGACAGATTAAAATTATTGGAACTGAAGCAATTAGAAAATGAGTCAATCAACAACTTCCTTCTTAGGATTAATTCTCAAGCTTCCTTTTGCCATTTGAATATTTGAAAGAAAATCCAGAAGAAATCATGAAACTCATTTTCATCACTGGATTATCGTCGGCAGAGGTAAAGTTAAAAATTACAGTGCCATTCTAAAATGAAATACACTGAAATAGTTGCTGTCGTATCCACCATAGAATCGGAAACGCTGTTTGCGAGTAATCGGCAAACAATGACAAAGTTTAATATTAACAATAATACCTCCAGTAACAGTCATGACGTTGTAGTTAAATATCGTAATTGTGGGCGTACACACGAAGCTTATGCATGCCCATTATATGGGAAAAATTGTAATGAATGTGGCAAATTAGTGCATCTTGCAAGATTTTGCCAATCTAGAAACGATCGCCGTGTGGACAACATAAATGTATCTCCAAGTGAGACTGAATCTGTCAACAGTTTGTTGCTAAACGTGAACAACAATGAGAGTGCAGATAACACGGGGGTTTTTCAAGTGCTTTATAAATAACAAAAGCATAGATATGAAAGTGGATTACTGGAGCAGCTTGTTCGATAGTCCCGTTATCATTTGCTTCACACTTAAGTATCCCATTCGAATCATCCCACAATAGATTAACCACTTTTGATGGTTCAGATCTAAAGGTTGTTGGATCTATCCGAGTGACATTAAATCTCAACAACACCGACGAGTCACGAAAATTTATCGTGGTAGACAGCCCATACTCTTTTAGGCTGAGTGGAAAAGATATCATTAAAGACAGTTCGTTATGTTTCAATTTGAACATGGATGTGTTCCCAGAGGTTAAAGGTTTTGTGACCCGAGTTAACTGCTCTGATGCGAGATATAGCGTGATGAGTTCGGCTAGACGCGTTCCAGAACATTTGGAAAAAGATAAATTGAAGAGGTTGGAAATAATGGGTATCATCACACCGTCGGATTACTCTGGAGTCAGATGTGCCTCACCTCTTGTGTAGCTAAGAAAAAAAATGCATCTCTTCACATATTGACACTTATTCTTTTCCTGTACCATCAATCGACACCATTTTCTCCGGTATGTCAGGTGCGAAATTTTTCTCCACTCTCGGTTTAAAGTATGTGCATTGGCAAATACCTTTAGCGGAAGAAGCAAGGCGTATTTGCGCTATTAATACAACCAATGGTCTTTACCTGGTCAACAGACTTCAAATAGGACTTAAGAATTCGCGTGGCATATTTAAGAACTGTATGGAAGCTCTACTAAAAGGGATTGAAGGAGTCAGGGTATACCAAGATGATATCCTCATCCATGCTAGTAGCGAAGCAAATTTGACGAGCAGAGAAAATGCAGTAGTTGCAGGGCTAACCGAGGTGCAGTTCTCTATTAACAAAGAAAAGTCATTCTCCAGAAGAAGAAATTTGACTTTTCTGGGAATTGAAATATCTGAAGAGGGTATTTCTCCATCTCAGGAATTCGTAGCAAAACTGAAGGACATACAAGTACCAAAATTGAAGGAAGATGTTGACAAAATATTGAGTCTGGCGAATTACTATAAAAGATTTGTGTCGGTATATGCTGAAAAAGTAGAACCACTGTTGCCTACAGAATTTAAGTGGGGTAAAGAGCAAGATAAGATCTTCCATATGGTTATCATTCGTCTTTCGGAGGCTCCAGTCTTGCAACCGTACTCAATGGAGAAGATGAGTACTCTCACTATAGATGCATCCTTGATTGCAGTAGCTAGGGTGTTATCTCAGGAAGGATACCAAGTAGCAATCATAAGCCACACCTTTAGCCAAGCACAACGAAATTGGCCGAACAGAGAGAGAGAGAGACAGACAGACAGACACAGAGAGAGAAAGAGAGAGAGAAAGAGAGAGAGAGAGACAGACAGACAGACAGAGAGAGAGAAAGAGAGAGAGAAAGACAGACAGAGATAGAGAAAGAGAGAGAGAGAGGCTTATGCAATGGTATGGTGCGTGGATAGACTGCGGTATTTCCTTCTAGGAAAGCAGTTTTATCTGGCCTTTAAAAACCCTGTTCACGAAGGATTTAGATGTACCCCGACGTGCCTCACAAAAAATAGCCAGCTGTACGATTTCGTTGGTTATGCATGTTCCGGGTAAAAGTATTCCGCGCGTTGATACCCTCTCTCGATTGAGGTATAACGAGAATAACGACGGTGATAATATTTTCTTTGCTTCGCATTTAGACAAATGTAACAGTGCGTGGCAGGACATCGATCCCGTAATGATGGAAGGCATCCGAAAACAACTAAAAGCAAATGCATTATATAACAAAATAAAAGAACACATTTTACCGCCAAATTGGAGATTGGTCTCGAATCTGGAACGTGCATTTGTTAAAGGAAAGGATTCTCTCACATGCGAAAATGGCTTAATATATCATAAAAATCGTCCGTTTGTCCCAGCGCCTTATAGAGCCAGTATTAGCTAAAATACACGTCACACATATGGGCATTCAACAAACAATTAAGAAGGCACGATTCTGTGTTTGGTGGCCTGGGTTGGCTTACTCGATGGCGACGTTAAGCCAAATTTACTTAAGGAAAATAATTCATGGCCTATTTCTGGATCCTGGGAGTATGTGCATATGGACTGGGCATATGTTTCAAACATCGGTAACATACTCGTAATTGTAGATGTCTATTCAAAATAGATCGAGGCATTCTTGCGTCCTAATCGCTCTACTGAGGCGGTAAAAAGCTAGCTGCTGGAGGTCTTTGCTCGTTTTGGAGTTCCCACAGCTTTAGTATCGGACAACGGGTCTGAATTTGTTGCGTTAAAGAATATGTTGTCATCAATGGGTTGCAGAAAGATCGAGACACCTGCTTACAGTCCGGCATCTAACGGTGTTGCTGATAGGGCCGTACAAAACTATGAAAGCTGCATTGAAGCATTTTGATCCGAAGACAATGAATTTCAGCAACTACTTGAACAAAATTCTGTTCAACCATTGGAGTGCTCCGGATGGTTGTAAATTATCACCGGCAGAAAAGTTAATGAAAAGACCATTGACGGTTGCTATAAACCCATTCTTTGAAGTAGGTGAGGATGTTAAACACAAAACCACGTTCGGCAAGGTTGCATCGAAGGCAAAATATGTGATACATGCCAGAAAGAATACTACATGGATTAAGAAGGCAGATCACGCACTGCAGTTAGTGGCAGTTGAGCAACTGGCCCCGCTGAACACACGGGAACCAGAACCAGAATAGAGCACAGCACCTGACACGATGGTTCATGCTGAGTCTGCAAGGATGTTTAACAGCAACGTCGCGGCTATATCAAGTCCCCGGGCTAGGCATGACACCAACCCCGGAGTCAAAGAAGAAGTGGAGAAGGCTATTGTTGACAATGCTAGCCGTCGAAAATCGAACACGAAAACTGCATCAAGTCCTCAACTGAGCCGAAGTACAAGAATTGCAGTAGGATGTAAGAAGCCAAAACGTTTCGAGGAGGAATAATGTAATAGTTGCATTGGGTTGCTGATTTGATATCCTGATATGTATGTAGAACTCTCAAAGTAAGTATCATGCAGCCACGTGGAAATCATGACAGGAGAACGTTACTAAGAAGGATACAGCGTGGTTCTTGAAAAGTGAGCTGCGTAACTTGCAGTTACGAACATTCAATGTTTGTCCTATAAGAGTGAAACAAAACACGAACCCAGAACCATATGCTCACGAAAGGAATTTTTTAACCTCACAACTATGTTTAGGCCTATAATTTATGCTACTTATAATACACCTAGTTTTTATGCAATAGTATTCTTCGAGAACTTCGGCGACTTTGATTGTTGCTTTGCAGGAGAATTTAATCAGTAATTCTGGTCGAATCATTCATAAAACCATGGATAGGAATGTGTTTAATTAGAAAATAATATCATACTATGGTATATAGACGCAAGGACTGGTTTAGAAAGTGGATAGGGAATAAAAAATACAACCAAATTTCATTACACAGATTCAATTTTTTATGACATGAAAGGAAAAATTTAAGAGTTTCTGAAATGCCAAAACATTTGAGGGACTCAATAGCTGAGTCAATGTGAAAATGAATGCTTATTATTTCAAAATTTTCAAACACTTTCTTCCTGCATGTAAATAATTACAGAAGATGCTGCCTTTAGATATGAGGCATCTAACAACAAAGATGTAATGTTGAAAGACGTATGACCGGTGCACAAATCGGAGGAACTCAGAGAATGTCAAGATTCTTTATAAGAACATTTGTTTAGCACGGCAAATGTTGAAGAGAGCAACATTATTAGATATTTACCTGACGGCAAACTCGGTCGACCAACTCCAAGTTTGTTAATAGCACGAACTCGGAATTTGTATAGATTATTAGGTTTCAATCCTAAAACTTCGACAGACTTGAATAAGTGGTTCTGAACTTCAACAGCAGACGAAGGGATTTCTGTAAAAATAAATAAGTAAATGAATAAAAAAAATTAAAAAAACAAAAAAAAAACTTCATATAACGTTTTGGTGAATATATAACACCTTATATTTTGTACTTTATACATGAAGAAAGGTTGTAAGCACACGTCACTCTCCTTACCTAACATACACATATACACAATCTCCCGACCCCACGACGCTACATAAACAATACTATCATGTACATACTCAGAGAAATAAGTGAATGCTAAAATGTCCACGATATAATAACACTTACAAAAATTTGCATACAATGGTCATTAAAGTAAAGCGAAAATCACTTTTGCAGCAACTAGCTATTATTTACGAACATTTCTATAAAAACTCCGCCTTGAAGGCATTTAAGCAAGCGTTATTTTGATTTTATTTCCTTAATAATAAGTTTATATATATGTATGTATGTATATATATATATATATATATATATATATATATATATATATATATATATGTATATATATACGGCAAATAAGAAAATGTGTATGTTTTCTTCAAATACTTTCTAATGCTTTGGAATAAATAGACACACTGGAATGTCTACCGGTTGGTGTATGTCGTTTTGTATCCTCTCCATTTTTTTATTTGCCACATAAATTAAGGATAACCCACTTTTTACCCCCGCTCATATATGACACTCAATTGCGAGACTGCCACGCAATAACCAGCATTTGGTATGAATAACTGGGTACACTACCAGCAATATATTGGATAGGCACTATCCCTTAGTTGGTTGGTTTTCCAACATCTAACTCTCACAGATATATATATATCGCCAGCCGGTGGTTGTCATATGCTGATGACGAGTCAATACTCGGAAACTCGGGTCCGTGTGTATCACGTCAGGCTGGAGATGAGAAGGATAGGCTTCTCTTTGCAAATACTGATAGGGAACGAAAGTGTGTCAATAGCCAGTTGGAGGAGATGTCTTCCTGGGGCTACAAGCTACAAGTAGCATCAACCCTTAAGGGTTAGCCACATTTAGATGGCAAATTTACTTCACGATATAAACATATATATATATATATATGTAAACAATTGCAGCGTGGAAGGTGTTTATAGCACGGAATTGTGTCAGTGAACAAGTCACAGTCTCAAAGCGACGAAAATATTTTGGCAAATCAAATTTAAATGTTGAAGTGAATCTAACGGTTCTTGTGTGTTTCTTAATTGGCTTATAAACACCTTCCACGCTGCAATTGTTTTCGTTCCAGCACACGATCTCAGATCAGGCCACTTGCTATGCAAGT
>NC_068997.1:37712507-37713255 GCF_001194135.2 Octopus bimaculoides
CAACAGAATGGTAGAGCCGTTGGAAGAGGCAACAGGATATCTTACACCGCTAAGTTTGAAAGTTTGGCATATTATTGTTGTTGTTGTTGTTGTTGTCACCGTCATCGTCACCATCACTGTTATTGCTACTAGAACATTAATAACTTGTATAAAATGAACTTCTACATAGAACCGTCCAATATATACAGAAATGACACACACACACTCAACAAAACTTCCTTTCTAAAAAACACTTACAGCTTTCTAGATACGGCTAATAGAGCTGATACCGCAAACAATGTATGTGGTGGAATGTTTGCTTATAAAAACTTGTATATGCACACATGAGTAGGGGGACATCCGAGTAAGGTTGTGCACACGAACCCACACATATAGATGTGCATTGGAGTGCCTATAGCGACCTATCTATAATGTTTGTAGGCTTTTTGGTTCCCTTGTATTTTTAAGGGTTTTTTGACATATATCTTTTTTATATTTTTGCATGTCCCACATGCTATACCTTCATTTATGTATACTTTATTATTATTTTTTTTTTTCCTGCTGTACCCTTATTTTTATTTTTATTTTTATTTATATTTTGATTTCAATTTTATTTTTTATTTTTATTTCTATCTTATTTTTGCTGTTGTTTTTCTTCTGGTCTCTACCACACCTCTGTTTTTACCTCTTGCTCTACATTTGTATGTAACCCTTTGTGAATCTCTGAAGAGGCCTAGCGGTTCGGGCATGTAACCCCATTTCAAAATGT
>NC_068997.1:37715346-37721441 GCF_001194135.2 Octopus bimaculoides
ATATATATATATATAAAATAATTCATAAGTCAGAAAAAATATGTACTAGTATATTTGTCGATAAGGAAGTATATTAATCAAAGTATAGCTTTTTGTAGATCTATTACCACCGATCTTACCAATCAGTGCTATACTGAGTATTAAATCCGAATGTTAGATAATGGCATGGTTAAATAATACTTGCTCGTCAGAGCTAGCAACTATAGTAAAAACATGGTAACTACTCCCTGTCACTGGAGGTGAAAAATTACATCAGATTTGTGGGTGCTGAGTTATGTCCCTTGGTTCCCAAAGTCTCTGTGATATTGTAAAGCTACAAGTGATTTCTGTAAATGCGTGTGAGGATTGGGGATTGATATTCGATTAGGGTTGGAAGGAGTGTAAGGGTATTTAGGGGTAAGTGGGTGCCGGATGAGTGTCCGATCGCTTAAGCTCATGTAAAGACGCATATGTGTTTGCGTGTTCTTTTGTGTACACTAAAGTTAAACTCTTTTCTGATTGGTCAGGATAATAGTATCTCAGAAAATTTTGCAGCGACACGTCATGACACTTGATATAACACTTGGTCAATTTGTTTCATTATTTTTCAAACTACCCAGAAACTGGATGTAATTTTTCATCTCCAACAACGTAGAGCAATCGTCATATTTTTTTCATACCTGTCACCTCTGACGAGAAAGCCATATTACTTAACTTTGCTGTTATCTAACATCTGGTTTTAATATCTAGTGCGAAACGGATTGGTAAGATCAGCCGCAATAGCTATATGATAGTGCTTAGTTTTTTATATATATTTGGCTGTATGGTAAGAAGCTTGCTTCCCAACCACATGGTTCCGGGTTCAGTCCAAATGCGTGGTACCTTGAGCCGACCAAAGCCGTGTGAGTGGATTTGGTAGACGGAAACTGAAAGAAGTCCGTCGTATATATATATATATATATATATATATATATATATATATATATATATATATATATATATATATATATATGTTTGTGTGTCTGTGTTTGTCCCCCACCATCGCTTGACAACCGATGTTGGTGTGTTTACGTCACCGTAACTTAGCGGTTCGGCAAAAGAGTCCGATAGAATAAGTACTAAGCTTACAAAGAATAAGTCCTGAGGTCGATTCGTTCGACTAAATGCGGTGCTCCAGTATGGCCGCCGTCAAATGCATGAAACCGGTAAAAGAATAACAGAATAACTATATATTAGTTGAAGTATACAGTATTATATATCCATTATGACCGATCTTACCAATGGGTTTCGCGCTAGGGGTTCAACGGATTGTTTGGTAGCAGTCCAATAATGTAACCTTACACTCATTAGAGGTAGCCGTGATGGAATGAAATATGGAGACCACTCTCTATTGTTGGAGGTACATAGACAATCCGGTTTGTGAATGCTGTGAAAAAGATGAGGAAACGAAGCGAGCAGTTAAGAGTTATATCCCTTGCTCTCGAAACATCGTCTCTGGGGGAGGTTTTGTTGCAAGTCGGCAAGAGTTTTCTGGAAAAGAGTTTCTGGGAAATATGTGTGTGTGTGTGTGTGTGTGTTTAAGGCTGGTGTTCGTGTGGAAATGGAATGTGTGTATGGTAATATATATATATAACCTTTGCAGAAGGGGAGGGACATACGCATCTGTGCTCGTTAGTGTATTTCCTTTCTTTTATGTATTGGTTAAATTCGTGGCGCGTTTATGTATGCATGTGGTGTGTATAGGGGTACAATATATGTGGGGGTTTATATTGGGGGTTGGTAGTAGAAGAAGTCTATTGGGTGGGTATCTTTGAAATCGCTCTTTTTTCAGCAAGACATAATCTGCACTTCCTGCTGCTATTGAAGTACGCTTTACATTTCTCTATAATCTTCCACTTTATGCTGTACTAGGTAGTCTTTTCTTTTAATGACCATACATGCTTGGCCAGGGTTGTGGCACTACGTCTCTCCGGGATGTTGAAGGAGGACTTGTAGTTGTTATAGCGGGTTCTGAAGGGGCCTTCAGTTACTCCCACATACTTTTGCACGCTTGGCTGCCTATTTGGTCCTATCGCTGTTATCTATCTAGGTCGTCCCTCTGGACGCCCCAAGACTGTTTCCATACGTTTTCCCCACTCATTTCGATCTTCCATAATGGTTCTCAGCTCCTGTACCCCTTCCATACCAGTATCCTCCAGCAAATTGTTATTATAGGTTGTCTCCCTCCTTCCTCTCCTGGTTCTTCCTTCCGTTGGTTGCCAGAGCACTAACTTGTTTACAATTTCATCCCTATGTCTGATGCAGTGTCCAGCTAGCCTCATCATTCTATGCTGCATCTTCAATGTTACTTTTGGTAGTCCTTGGTGTAAGTCGGCGTTTGTTGATGACTCTTCCAGGAGACATTGAATGGCATTCTAAGCATCCTCGTGTAACAACCGTCCAACTACTTCTTCAAAGCTTTAGTGAGCGTCCATGTTTCAACCCCGTATAGAAGAAGAAACTCACTTTCAATTTCCTTGTTAACAACCTCACTTTCAATTTCCTTGCTAACTTTGAACTCTCGCTTTCACTGACACAGGCATTTCGTGGTTGAATACTTGCAGTTCTGTTTTGTTTCTATTACAGTACAATCCTACATTCCCCGATTCCTATTCTAATCTGCTCAGCACCTCTTGTGCCTGATCTGTCCTCTTTGTTAGTAATGCCAGGTTATCAGCATAGATTGGGTGCACAGCTAAAGGAAATTCTCAGGGTGTGCCTAATGAATACTTTATAGTCTTGTTGCGATTCCATTGATTTAGCACTATCTATATTAGAATATGAAAGGCAGTATATTTAATTCTATATCTTCTTTAATTCTGAAGTTTCACAACGATTTATTCCCATAAATATGCTACATTTGGGTTCATAAGCGTGTTGTAGAGGTGAAATATATAGGTAAGTTATATTTTACAAATTATTTTATTCTCTAATTTTAAAAATAGATAACGACGGAACCTATCTTATACACGTATAAACTTCAGAGCAATTCGAAAAACAGACCCTTGTAAGAAATGCATGTGAACAATCCAGACGGAGTGTTGATCGGATATGAGAGGGGATTAAACAACCAAGAAACAGAAAACAGAAGAATCTTAGTAAAGTTTCCAAGACTATTCACAACCTATTATAATTCAAAATTTTCATTCTTTACCTTAACTTTGACACCTTTTACATACATCCATGTTCTGGCTGGAGGAATTTACGGTCATACAATCTTAGATTTAGTCTTGAAAAATCATTTAGGCAAAAAGATAATTATTTATTCCCAACAGCGTTTAAGTTCATTACAATACGTATACTAAAATTAAAAATAAAGTGAAGCAGCGACAAATGGATTTAAAAGCTCAAATTGTTCTTATTCTAGCAAGAACTTTCGTTTGTAGCTCTTGCGTTTATAGACTTTGATAGAATCATCTCATTTGATGTTGTAGTATTAGTTCACCATCATATGTCTATTCCAAAGCCCTCAATAACGTCCTCCCATCGTCATGAGATCTTGATGGAAAGGCTCCCCCTCTTCATTACTTGGTGTCATCTCTGCTTTTTTCCACCGGTACTATAATGGGCTTTGCTCTTAGGAGTTTCCAGGGCTCTTTCTACCTCAATTCAAGAGTCCCGTTCCACTCGTCTCTCATTCTCCCATAATCCTTGCGTCCACTCCACTCCGGTTCTGCCCTAACCACTCTATCCCTAGTTATTTCTTCCCAGATGCCAACCCTCTAGAATTCCCTCCATGCTCATGTCTTTCCTATTGGTTTTGACTTAGAAAGTCTTAAAATCTAAAAATATGTAATCAAGGAAGATAACTATAATATTCTAGGTTAATCTAAGATTATTTTATAGCAAGTAGACAAGTGGATCTAGACTGGAGAAAGTATCAGACATATATCAGTTCTATTAGAATCTTAGCAATATCGTGTCCTCTTTTCTACAATATTCGCCTGTCATAATTTTAAGCAAATGAAATTATATCTTTTTATGACTTGCATTACTTGTGTCAAGTTTGCTAAGAAAGTACTATTTGAGAATATTTGTTAGAATAGCTTAATTAAGTTTTGTATTTTATATATTAATCATTTCTCTCATTTATGAAAGTTAATGTTGTGCAGATAATAAACTGATACTGTGCAAAGATAATAAACTGATATTGTGAAAAGATAAAAGGACATTAAACAAACACAAAGGCATAATGTGATGGAAGCAAACGGGATTGCTCAAAAGCAAGAACGCTGCGAAAAGCTCAAAAGGTAGATGTAAAACAATAAAATGACTATTGCTAACAAATGGTATTGTTCGTTTAAGTGAGTCAAACACTGTTGTGAGTGTGAGAAGTAAATTTCAGAAGTTTGAGGCATTTTGGGGAGATGCAGATATAACTCTTAGTTTATTGTAATTTTAGTACATCATTACTATGCATGTATAAGCTGATCTATCGATTTTTGTTATTCCAGATTGAAGGAGACAGCTCTAACAACACTTTGAACACAGGCTACTGAACATTGCTTGTCACAGCTGACTAATTTGCAAAATACAGCCGGGACATGAACTCATTACCGCCAATCCAAGAGTACTTGGGTCTCTGGTGACCTGTGGCGAAAGCTGGATCTACTGATATGATCCAGAGATCAGAGACACAGTGAACGATGGAAGAATCCTCGCCCCCCTCTCCCCCACAGACTCAAGAAGTTCAGGTAAAGCAAGTCAACTGGGAAGCTCATGTTGGTCCCCTTTTCGAGAACAAAGCCATCAGCTACACCTACTGGTTTCCGTCTCGCCAGACAGTCAAAAGAGTACTTTGTGGATGTTTTGAAGGAGTTCAAGGAGAGATTTTGTTGCAAACAGCAGAGCTCTCCCACTCGGGTTGATACACCAGTCCACAATTCCATCCTGGTGGTCAACTACTTGACAGAGATGTGCATGAAAACTGTCCCTCATCCTACCCACAGTCAAGACCTTTTTCCCTGTGACTTTTGATTGTTCCCCAAGCTGAAGGAGAACCCCAGGAGCAGTCGTTTTCAAGACATTAAAATGATGAAAGAGGCTGTAAGTAGGGTTCTGGACACCTTCACTTTGATGGACTTCCATGGAGTTTTCATTAAGTGTCTGGAACGCGACAACAAGAGTAGTAAATTCAGAATATCCTACTCTGAAGGAGATTAGAAATTTGTAATTCTTTGAAATTAATAAATGTCACTTCTGGAAAAGTATCAAAACTTCTGGAATACAGCTAATATTTTCGTACTTATTTATTGAAATATAATGCTTAATTTACCTCTTGTTGCTATTTTCCATACTGGATTTAATTTATTTGAACTCTCAATTATATATCGTGTAATAGGATAACCGTTATCATTTGGTGCCAACCAATATATGGTTATTTTGTCTTCTGTATTTCCATCACCATAAACACCAGACGGTTCGCTGGGAGGGGCTAAAGGAAAAAAAAAACAAAAACATTAAAATTCATGAAATTACATTTAATCTAAAACAAAATATATTCTGTTGCTTACCTCAACACAACTCATTTTAGATTTTACTCCTATTAAAACAGAAGCAAAGTCAACGAATGAGACACTTATTAGTAATAACAGTCAAATCTCAGAGGACACATGTTGTCCATGATGTTTCTATCACTGTTATTCACTTTTTTTCTTTTAACAGTTTCCCTACCTTCTGGCTATTGCATATCTCTCTTTCATTCTCCTTCACCCCACCTCTCACTCCCTTTCTCTTTCTTCTCATTCCCTTTTCCCTTTTCCTTATTTTTATCATTTCATCTTCTCTGTTCCTTATACACATATTTTTTATTTATATCTATGTGATTCTTACATCTCTGTATCCCTTTCTTAGTCTACAGCGCTCTCCTTCAATGCGACCACACTCTTTCATTCTTATCTCCTTAAATACACGCACAATTTTATTTTCAAATATATTCATTTTTTATTTTGAAACCAAAAGTAATAAGAAATAACGGAATAAGTAAAGCATTTCATTGCTTCTTTGAGGTCTTCAGAATTTTTTCATTAAATATGTATAATACCTATAACAAACAGTGTGTGTGTGTGGGGGGGGGG
>NC_068997.1:37721982-37722607 GCF_001194135.2 Octopus bimaculoides
CATGCTGGAGCACCGCCTTGAACGATTTTAGTCGAAGAAATCGACCCCACGACTTATTCTTTGTAGGTTTCATACTTATTCTAACGGTGTCTTTTGCCGAACCACTAAGCTATGGGTATCTAAACACAAAATCATCAGATGTCAAGCGATGGTGGTGAGGACCAAACACAGATACATGCGTACACACAAATATATACATATATACATACATACACACACACATACATACATACACACACATATACATATATACATACATATATACAACGGGCTTCTTTCAGTTTCCGCCTACCAAATCCACTTACAAGGCTTTGGATAGCTCATGGCTATAGTAGAAGACATTTTCCCAAGGCGCCATGCAGTGGGACTGAACCCGGAGCCATGCAGTTGGGAAGCAAGCTTCTTATTTCATTATTACCCACAAGGGGCTAAACATAGAGGGGACAAACAAGGACAGACAAAGGGATTAAGTCGATTACATCGACCCCAGTGTGTAACTGGTACTTAATTTATCGACCCCGAAAGGGGAATTTGAACTCAGAACGTAACGGCAGGCGAAATACCACTAAGCATTTCGCCCGGCATGCTAACGTTTCTGCCAGCTCGCCGCCTAAGCAAGCTTCTT
>NC_068997.1:37722903-37724735 GCF_001194135.2 Octopus bimaculoides
ATATATATATATATATATATATATATATATATTAATTCCAAGAAAGTTAGAGGTTGTTAATCCAACAAACTAAGGGATAATATCTATCCAATATACTGCTGGTTGAATACCCCACTTGGTAATGTAATTGCCATGCAATGAAAAAGCACTTGTGTATTAATAATTGGGTATTCTACCAGCAGTATATACTGAGAGATTATCTCTTAGTTGGTTGGATTAACAACCTCTAACTTTCTTGGAATTAAAATAATAATTCAATGAGGACTATCTATTACTTCTACTTGTCTGTGTATAAACTATCTCTCCATTGTTTATAACATTGCTTATGAGGGTGAGTATATTTGAGTATGGTATAATAGGCCCTCAAAATGAATACTGCTGGGAAAATGGAGTTGATAAAGATGGACTCATCACTGAAGGACTTACCTATCCCACCTAAAGACACATATATTAAGGAATTAATCTTCAGAGTAAATGAATTTATTCATAGAATTCGTTGGAGGATATATCATCATGAAAAGAAACTTATCCAGTTGGACTCAGAAACTTACAACGATCACAACTACGCTAGAAATAATAACGATGGAATACTGGAACTTACCAAACATATATTCAAATCCAGAAAAGCACCACCAGCAAACAAGCACCCGGATAACTTTGAACAAGAACTTTGGAGCACCGTAAAAAACATCAAGTTTAAGAACCATCCCCTCAGACATAATCCTTATCAGACAGAATTGAAAGAACTTATCAGAACATTTGATACCAAAAATGGTATTTTAACATATTCAGATAAAACTAGAAACATATATAATATTGACACCTACACATACCATGAACTAATATATAAGGAAAGAAATATAAGGTTGTACCTAATACTACATTAAAAAAGTTAAACCTAGAAGCTAGAAATATTATGCTAGATTTTAATTTAGGTGAAAAACTGAACCGTTTACTCCTATTAGACCACGTATAACAATTAAGGACCACAAGGAGAACTTCCCTAACAAAACACAGGTTAGACTAATTTGTCCCAATAAATCTGACATAGATAAACTTAGTAAAATAATATTGGATAAATACCTACCAATAATTAATAATAAAGTTAAACTCAGTTTATAGAAAAACACACAAGGAGCATTAGATTGGTTTTCCAATATACACACAGGAAATAGACATAACCATAAATTAATTCAAATTGATATACAAAATCATTATGCATCTATAAACCCTGTAGTCCTTAATAGAGCTCTCATTTTCGCAAAGAGATACACTAATCTAAGTATGCGGGAAATAAAGTAATACTTACTGCCCGTAAGACTGTTATCGAATTTGATAACAAGTTATGGGCAAGAAAAGTTACACTGGACTTCTTTGATATTACAATGGGATCGCCAGACTCAGCGGAAACGACTGGCCTGATCCTTCATGTTGTTAATAAGCGGAATTTTGGCCGGAATTAGAAAAAAATAATTCATTAATACATAATAAACATTTTCTATTTTTATTATTGTACGCAGGTGCTGATCTACCTAATTACATGCTCTGGATGCAAACGGCAATATATTGGACACACTAAAAACAACCTACGTCAGAGGATGGCGGTACACAAATACCAAATTAGGATCCCAGAAAACAGGAAAATACCTCTCAGCCAGCACATCGACGAATGTGCTTACAACAAATTTCCCAAATTCACGTTTCCACTATACAAATTCAAAGACAATGCTAGCCAAAATGAACGCATTAGCAAAGAAATACATTTCATAAGAAAATACCAACCAAGTCTAAATTCTCTAAACTAGCAACACTGAGACTTTCATATATATATA
>NC_068997.1:37725945-37726639 GCF_001194135.2 Octopus bimaculoides
TACGTATGTGTATGTGTGTATATATATGTGTGCTCCTCATGTATACAGTTTCATTCTTACATAACTAAAATAATTTAAAGATATATTGGTTTTATAAATTACAATATTACTCCTCTTATAACTTTCTCATACCTCTGTTTATATTTTATCTAATATGAATAATATAATGCATCTAATAATGATAATAATTGATTCATTTGTATGCATATACATGCATTTATGAACGTACGTTTAGGTGTAAGTATATATATTTGTGTTTATTTATGTATATGTATGTATATGTACAAGTATGTATATATGTGTGTATTTATATTTATAACTTAATCTTCTGTAATTTCTAAAATCTCTGATGAAGCCTAGAGAAACACTCAAGTACCTCAATTTCATTTACTAATTACTTAATGCCACTGGAGGGATAAAGGTAGAATGAGGTGTTTTTGCCTCTTGGCTGAAACAGCTGCAAGATATTACCCCAATTTTTATTGCTATATGTTATATTTTAATAATTACTGATTTTTTAATATTTTATATATTATATATATAAAGTATAATATGTTATACATGTATGTATATTGTTATAATTGTCCTTTTAGTAAATAAATAAATTGACATAATATAATGCCTAAAAGTTGATGAATACCACCTATTGATCCCCTCTATTTTTTTGCTCTCTCTCTCTCTCTCTCTCTCTCTC
>NC_068997.1:37727166-37729091 GCF_001194135.2 Octopus bimaculoides
GTATGTATATATGTATGTATATGTGTGTGCGTGTGTGTATATCTTACATGGTCAAACAAAGCTTACTCTAAGAAATAGATTGACCATTCACCGACAAGAAATACGAGAGCCCCGTACTAGACAGATTCCACTGAGTGGTCACATAGACATGTGCAAAAAATAAGTCTCCCAAATTCCAGGTCGTCTCACTCTACCTATGTTCAGCGAATACTACGGATGAAGCACGGATAAACAAAGAAAATACTTTCATACAAAAGTACAAACCAAGATTTAACAAACTTTGACAGAGTACATACACAACTATTCACAAACAAAATTCAGTTTGCCACTTATCAAGAGGAAGCTACACAGCTTACAACCTAAATTTTAGCCATTAGACAACATAAAAACGTCTCCTGTCCATTCTCCCATCAGACAGATTAAATTTGGAGTGCCTTGACTATAACTAAACATGATTATAACTAAACATGATTATAACTAAACTTGATTATAACTAAACTCAACTGTGCCGACCTTCTTTTTAGGCCAAAATATACTGCCACGTGACACTGATGCACGGACTTAGAGGGAAAGATACAAAAGGTTATAAACTTAATCATGTATTCATTCTCTACAGACACTTGACAGAAAACATTCAAAGCGTTCACTGTTTGGACTTGTTCAGTCAACTGTCTCAGTCTTAACTTACGACGCCAAACATTGTCCCTTGATACTAACACACAGACGTAACAGGGAACCTACAAAAATTTTCTAAAACCAGTCATGTGACTGTCCTCTACCAATCAAACCTTATTCAAAACATATACTAATTTGAGCCATGAACACCCTACAAAAAACAGGGCAAACTTTAAAAAACTAGTCAGAAGAAAGCTGCGACATAAGCCTTTCTATTTGAACTTTTTGAAAATCAGTGCAAACTGTGAAAGCGGTTAAAGCTTCAAATATATTAATAAAAATATTTTAACTATTCTCAGTGCATTTTTAACTTCTGTATTTCTTATACACACACACACATACACACACACGCACACACACACACAAACACACACACACACACACACACACACACACACACACACACACACACACACACACACACACACACACACACATATGTATATATATCAGAAATCCTAGTTTTTACCTTACATCAATGCAACAATGACAGCATCTACACACTGGATTGTAATACTAGAATAAGCTGATGTGCTCCAAGAAGACAGTTTGGATTTTCCCATACACACACACACACACACACACACACACACACACACACACAATGCACACATATATTTGTGTGTGTGTGTGTGTGTGTACTTGCGAGTGTGTGTATGTGTGCGCGAGCGTGTTTGTGTGTGTGTATGTGTATAAGTTTCAAGCAGTAGGCGGCTTGTATAAGGAAAAGTGGATAGTATACAATAACAATTCATTGGCATCGAGTGTTCTATAATTTTTCCCTTACCGAAGTTACAAACAATTTCGACAGGCTAATAGTTTCTATGCAACTCACACTCAGCAACTAATCCTGCCAAAAATGATACCAATAATGATACCAATCTTTATCTTCTTTCTTTCCTTCATTCCTTTTCTCCTTTTCTTCCTACACTTTGACCCTAAACCACACCCACTCTGTGCATATTTTGAGTTTGAACTTGCGCTAAAACGTTCATTGATCTTCTCAACTGACATACTTTATGTTTTACATTTTATATTTTTATTCTTTGCTATTGGATTTTCTGTTCATTTGGACTCGCCATTGTGTTGCAGCTGACTTGAAATTCTGTTCAGCAATGTAAGCTTCATTGAGGTAATTTTAGCCTGATGACTAGCTATGCTGAGTAGAGTTCGTTGCGGAACAATTGCATAATGTGTATCAGACCTGTTGCAGCCCTTTAAATTTTGTATATATATATATATATATATAT
>NC_068997.1:37729934-37734917 GCF_001194135.2 Octopus bimaculoides
ATGAAGATCGACATTAAATAAACTGTTTATTTCAAAAGTCATTTGTTTTACCCTAAAACGAATAAAAGTAATTAAAAAAATGTACAAAAGTATAAATATTACCTTGAATCCCACACAATCTCATCAGCATACATGTTTTCCTAAATACATTACAAGCGTTTTCTTATATTCTTTTCTACTCTAGGTACAAGGCCCGAAATTTTTTTTGGGGGGACCAGTCGATTAGATCGACCCTAGTACGCAAATGGTACTTAATTTATCGGTCCTGAAAAGATGAAAGGCAAAGTCAACCTCGGCGGAATTTGAACTCAGGACATAAAGACGAACGAAATGCTATTGTTATTATTATTATTATTATTATTATTATTATTATTATTATTATTATTAGCTGCTGGTTGAATTGGTAGCACGTCGGGAGAAATGCTTAGCAGTATTTCGTTCGTCTTTACGTTCTGAATTCAAATTCCGGCGAGGTTGACTTTACCTTTCACCCTTTCGGATTCGATAAAATGAATACCAGTTAGCACTGGGGTCGATGTAATCGACTTACACCATCTCCTGACTTGCTGGCCTAGTGCCAAAATTTGAAATCATCATCATCATCATCATCCTTTTCGTCCTTCTCGTCCTCTTCCTCGTCTTCTTCGTCCTCGTCGTCGTCCTCCTCCCTTCTTCTTCTTCTTCTTCTTCTTCTTCTTCTTCTTCTTCTTCTCCTCCTCCTCCTCCTCCTCCTTCTTCTTTTCATATATATATATATATGCGTGTGTGTGTTTGTGTGTGTGTGTATGTGCGTGTGTGTATGAATGCGTATGTGTGTGTGTGGTGTTTGTCCTCCACCACTGCTCAACAATCGGTATTAGTATGTCTACGTCTCCGTAACCTAAGAGACCGATACAATAAGTACTGGGGTCGATTCATTCGAGTAACGAAATTCCTCTAACCGGGGTGCCCCAGCAAGGCCGTAGTGTATTGGCTGAAAGAACTAAACGATGAAAGATAAAGATGACGAACTACACAGCCTTTCTTGGCAACACCCAGATACGGTATTTAAATAAAAAAATTATTATTTGGTAGGAAATCATTTATGTAAGTGCACTAAAGTGACTCGCGCTTATACTATTTATTTTTGGAAAGATAAACTTTATAACTAATTTCATGTTCAACTGCCTCAGGAAAACTATCTCTAATGGTAGGCCTGTGTATTTTGTTCTTGCATCTCTAGTGCTATCTCGAAACTTGTTCACCTTGGTGAAATTAATAAATGCAGCTTTTGGTCTTGGTCTGGTAATGCAGGATTTTGGCTCCAGGAAATAAGAAGGGGATGTATCTTGACTGAATTTGCTAAATAAATGAACACAGATGTTTATTTTAGGAACAAATGGGTATCTTTAGCCATTTAGTGGCTGAAACTGAAGCTCTTTGGTGCAATATGACCAAAAGTGCAGTTAACTCTAGTTATCTGATATTGGTAGATTTAATCCATCATTTTCAGGCTAAAACAATTCGTCAAAGTAATTTTCCGAGTTATTTACCTCACTTTAGAGTGTTTTTCATTATGAACTAAGCCACTATAAGGACATTGCTATCCTTGGTTTAAGAATAAAGCTTTCTAGTTAAAATCCTGCCTGGATCTAACTTGAAATAAAACGTTTGATGACTATCAGAGAACTAAGAGAGTGAAATGAGTATTGATATAAGTAATATATTTCTATACTGTAAAGTTGAGGTTGGATAGTCCGAAAAATATGATCGTTACAAATAACCTCAAGCGATTAAATATTCTGCAATGTGTTTACACAGCTGCTTCGGGCAGCACACTTCAGTACCAGAAGCTCTGTGAAGCTATCCAGAGATGTTCTCTTTGTTTCTATCTATCTATCTATCTATCTATCTATCTGTCTGTCTGTCTGTCTGTCTGTCTGTCTGTCTGTCTGTCTGTCTGTCTGTCTAGATCAGTGGTTCTCAACCTTAGGGGCGTCAGTAAATTCCAAGTGGGGTGCGAGCCCTTGAGTAAAGGTAGGAATTTCTCTAACTATATTTGTTATTCTCTTAACGAGAGCATGGTCAAATAATGAGAAATTTATGAAAAAATGCAACCTTTACTTTTCTTATTGTACTAGCGTAGCGCCGCTTACCATTTTCTGCACTTATTAACACCCCTTCATATCACTCAAAACCCCCACTAATTCTGAATTGTAGCTTTAACATTTGCCTTTATTTTGTAATTTTTTTGTTACAACAAAACTCAGGTTAAGAACTACTGGTATAAAGCTTAGATATTATTATCGTGTTAAGGCAAACATCTTTTTCAGTTAATAGATTATAAACAAATTTGATCCAGTTTTCATATATATGAAATATTGTGATTTTTAAAAATCAAGAGACATGCAGAAACATTATCAAATCATTATAGTAACTTACTAAGAAATATTAACTTAATTAAAAAAATGAAAACTATTTAAACATTTTAACAAGTTGAAAAGTATGAAATATTTAAAAATAGGAAATAAAACAAAAAGTAGGTAATAGGTTCTACTATCGCTCAATCTAATAAAGTCTCAAAAAAAATTAAAATACAGATTGGAAAAATAATAGAGCAGTTGTATACTGTCAACTTAATGTGACAGTCTCATACTGCTGCTATTTAGCCCTAGGAAGCTGGAG
The DNA here is from genome assembly GCF_001194135.2 of Octopus bimaculoides. Classification (NCBI taxonomy): domain Eukaryota; kingdom Metazoa; phylum Mollusca; class Cephalopoda; order Octopoda; family Octopodidae; genus Octopus; species Octopus bimaculoides. The sequence continues at coordinate 37,732,599 of NC_068997.1, forward strand.
CGCTTCCTGCCGGCCTTGACACATTTCCTGTGTCCTTATGTTTGTGAGGGAGATACAGGCACCTCCACCCAGCCTAGCCTGCATTCAGGGACATATTTCTGAGTCTTTGCCCGTCATCAGCCTGAAGTAGCACGACCAGCTGGATGAAGATGCCTGTCAATCTCTCACAAACATATATATTTCTAGTGAAAACACATTGGCACTGATTACAAAAATTAGAAATGATCTAATTATAAATCTCACAAAGAGACTTAAGCAGGAGTGTTACGATAAAGCAGTTGTATACTTTCAACTTAATGTGACAGTCCCAATAAGGGAATCATACTGCTGCTGTTTAGCCCTAGGAAGCTGAACCGCTTCCTGTGGGCCTTGACACATTTCCTGTGTCCTAAATAGCAGCAGTATGATTCCCTTATTGGGACTGTCACATTAAGTTGACAGTATACAACTGCTTCATCGTAACACTGCTGCTTAAGTCTCTCTGTGAGATTTATAATTAGATCATTTATAAAAATAATAGAATTTAACAATAAAACGAAAATTTTTAATATGAAATACTTATATTAAAAATATAGTAAATTTTTTTGTTAGAAAAAAATGTTTAATATAAAGCCAAATGTTAAACTAAAATTCAGATTTAAATATTACAGAAAGTACTAGGTAAAACTGAAAACTATAGAAAATCTTTTCTTTTTTTAAGAAACTTTTTTATATACTTTCCAATGAATAAACACAATATTTTTTTGTACAAAATATTAGTAGAACTTCTCTTTTTTTCAGAACCTTTTATTCCAAGCGTTCTAACTTGGGTCTTGACATTATCTTACACATGTCTTATCTTTTGTTCACATATTTGTGTTGTCCACTGCACATCAAATAATTCGTAATAAGTGCAAAGAAACATACATATCTTGACGAATATATTCGATTTAGATTCGTATCCCTCCAAAATGGTGACACAGAAGTCCCCCAGTGTGTGATATGTTACAAAACTTTGCGTAATGATGGAATTGACCTTCACGCTTGGAACGCCACTTGAGGACAATACATCCTGCTCTTGCAGACAAGCTCAAGGCATTCTTTGAAACAAGACATTCCTTGAAGCAAGCTAAGCTGGACGGTAGCAGGGCATTTCGGCAACAAATTTCAATGACTGCTGAGGCTTCCAATGAGATCGCCATGTTGATTGAGCAAGAAGAGCCATAACATCGGAGAGTCTCTCATAACAGCAAGTCTACTCCGTGCAGAACTCGTTCTGGGGAAAGATAGGGCAAACAAGCTTTTCCAGATTTCACCATCAAACTGTACAATCAAGGGAAGGATCGACGACTTGTCTAAAGACACTAAACATCAAATTCTCGACCAAGTAAGAGGTTCTCCTGTTTTTGCTATCCAGTGTGACGAAACGACTGATATCGCTCAGTGTTCTCTGCTACTGGTATATGTTCATTTTGTGTCAGGCAACTGTGCAAAAGAGGAAACAGTTGTACAATAGCAACAGCTATTTTCATGATTTATTAAACTTCTTTCAGCAAAACTAACTTTCGTGGGATTCGCTGGTAGGGGTGTGCACTGATGGAGCTCCAGCCATGCTTGGTCTGCAGTCTGGATTCATTACTGGCATCCAGAACCTTACCTACTGAAGTGATAAATGGCCTGAACACGGCTATCAAGGTTGTCAATTTTGTTAAAGGTTGAGCCTTAAGCAGTCGTCTTTTCAAACTGCTGTGTAAAGCTATGAAATCTGAACATGGAGCATTGCTTTTCACACGAGCGTACGATGGCTATCAAAGGGGAACATACTTGGAGGGCTTTATGAACTACGAGAAGTAGCAATATTTCTACATTTGCAACAGGAGGCAGATCTCCATGACAAGTTCCAGTCTGAAGGCTTTCAGCTATCTCTAGCTTACCTGGTTGACATCTTTGAAGCATTGCATGCTCTCACCCTTAAACTACAAAGGAACATCATCAACATTCTCACGCACCACGACACCATTCGAACCTTCATGGCCAATTTCGACCTCTGGAAATGTCGAATTTAGCAGGGAAATACAGCCAGTTTTAGTTACTTGGATTCTGCTCTCATTCACGGTAACCTTGATTCTGAGTTCAAGAAACAAATAATCATTCATCTAACTGACTTGAAAACAGAATTCATCAGATACTTCCCAGATACAGATGAAAAGCGTGAAGCTTGGAAATTCATCAGGAATCCATTTCCGTGTGAAGTGACTGATGTTTTGGATGAAGTGCAAGAGGAGTTTCTTGAGCTGAAGTTCAACTCTCCAGCTTAGGAAGACTTCAAAGAACTGGATC
>NC_068997.1:37735655-37737995 GCF_001194135.2 Octopus bimaculoides
ACAACTATATTACAACACATTGCATTAAAAGGAATACTGATATGATGGAGCAACGGCAAAGACATTGATTGACAATATTTACATATAAACATTTAAATTAGGTGAGAGACAAACAAGAAAAATACCAGTTATGGGGTTAAAGTCAGAATTAACTGAACACACGATCAACTTACTTCACTATAAAAAGTATCTTTATCTACGTTAATTGGATGTCCGTTAAAGTACCACTTGTAGACGATCTCGAAGTCAGGATTGTAGGAGGCACCGCAGTAGAAGAAAGCTGTTTCATTCACAATCACCTCTATGTTCGATGGACGGCGGCTGATTACCAAATTTTCTGTTTTTTTTTTATAGAAAATTAAAATAAGAGAATTTAGTTTCTGTCAACTTGAAAGAGTAGCAATTTTACATGAGCTACGTAATTGGAAGCTACTTATTTGAAAGCGATAACTTTAATCAATGAAGACAACGAGGGGTGTTCATTAAAGATTTCCCCTGAACCACTTCCGGTTATTGCAAGAAACGAACTTATACAGGTATAATCATACATGTCTCTATATGTCACATTGTAAATTGCAGCTTTCCACTAGTATTCATTTGTCTTTTACGGCTGCTGAAGTGGACTAAGGTGTAAAACGGAGGCAGTTGAATGGAAATTAGTGATCAGGTTCTTATACTTGAAAGGTCGTACACCAAAGAGGACTTTCTATGAGATGAAAGAAGTTTATGCTGACGATGCACTATCATATGAGGTAGTCAAGCACTGGCATCGCTAGTTCAAATGTGGTCGGACATGGCAGAAACTGCTCCTATTCTTGGACGACCACATTCTACCATTGATGAGACACCATCCATAAAGTGGAAGCCGCCATTTTTGGAGGATCCAACTAACGCAAGAATTGAAGATAAATGTAGGGTCCCTGGAAAAAATCATCCACGACCATTTGCTCATGCGGAAGTTGTTTGCACGATGGATTCCTCGGATGCTCACACCTTTTCAGGAACAGGAACAAGTCAATTGCTCCCAGGCTCTTTTGGCAATGTGCCAAGAAAATAAGGAGGGCTTCTTTGGCAGACTTATCACAGAATATGAAACACGGGTTCATCACTATGATCCTGAGACTAAAGTCGAGTCGAAGCAATGGAAGCATGATAACTCACCACCCCAAAAGAAGGCTCGTGTCCAACTCATAGCAGGCAAGGTGATGCTCACAGTCTTTTGCGACGAGCGCGGTGTAGAAGTGATGATGGATTTTCTGGCAAAGAGCACCACAATAAACAGGGCATATTATGCTTCTCTACTGCATAAATTGCGGGATGCCATCAAAGCAGAGAGGCGTGGCATGCTGACCAAAGGAGTCCGCCTCCTCCAAGACAACGCCCCAGTTCACAATGCGTATGTTGCCGAAATGAAAGAATACTCCTGCAGCTATGACTCCAGATGCAACCTACCGACTTCTACAGACGAAGTCTTCACATCTCCATAAAGCGACGGGAGAAGTGTGTTACCATTGATGGTGGTTATGCAGAGAAGGTCTAATAAGTATGCCAAGTTTGGTTTAACCCAGTCCTTGGGAAGTGGGTCAGAGGAAATCTTTAATGAACTCTCCTCGTATATTTAAAACTATTAATATCAATCTAAACAGGTTAACTCAACACAGCCTAAATTAAGTGAAACTAGAAATTAAGAAGAGAATTAGAAAAAATATCTAATTTTTCTTATTCTCATTGTTAGATGAGTAAGATTCTATAAATATCTGTTAGATGCATATCTCACTACTTTCGTTAATGTTGAGAATCCGGTGACAACTGTTTAATATTGGTCTCCATAAACAAATATTACCGAGAAACTGTTTAGACGTTGACCTACGGTTAAAGTGTTCTATACGTGAACGGAGATAACCCTCGTAGGACGTCCTCCACTAATGTTGTGTTATAGACAGTGGCGAGTAATTTGACCGCTATGTTATGTAGGGAAGAAAACACATAGGCTTACGATGTACCCGACGTCTTAACCTTTACCCTAAATTTCTGTGACTAAAATTAAATTTGAAACATTATTGCTTGACGATCGTAAGTTTCAATGTTTAATATGAATCTTTCTATGAATGGTCTTATAAGTTTAAAAAGTAACTATTTCGTATCCATACTATTTCTGACAAAGTGCAATTTGTAACAAAGGTAATGCATAATTAATGATTGAATGGTTATCTGGTAGTTATTTTCCCTAATCTACTGGATATAAAATTAGAAATATACTAACTAATGAAAGTAAGGTCTGGACATCATGTATGCATTTCTGCTTCTAATTCTGACCACACACACACACACACACACACA
>NC_068997.1:37738638-37739392 GCF_001194135.2 Octopus bimaculoides
ATATATATATATATATATATATATATATATATATATATATACACACAAGTTCATATATATATATGTGTGTGTGTACACATATATATATACATACGCACACATGCCCACACATATACACACACATACACACACATACACATACATATACATAGATACATACATGCATATATATACATGTGTACGCATATACACACGTAGTCGTGTGGTGATGAATATTAAAGCAGTGCTATATGTATAGGAAAATGATGCTATTATTAACTAGTAAGATATTAAGTGATTGATGGTCTATTAATCTAAAGAGATAGATTGTGTTAAGTTAGATGGAAATTAGAGGGGGCAAAAAAAGGGGGGATTAGAGGAGTAAAAATTACTTGTATAAACTAAGTTAATATTATTACCAAAGTTTAGTTCGATAATCACGTTCTATATGTGTTGGTGCAAGTGTTTTCCAATAGATAAAATAAAATTTTATGTGGTGCAGTATTTTATACGTCATAAAGCAGAGAGAAGAAAATATTTATGTTTTGAATTCATGTTACCATAAACGTAAACAAATTTACTCAATTACCAAAAATGACAGGGAGTGTCTACCTCATAAACAGGAGTTACACCACAGTCATTTTATGATCTTTGCTACCCTGGTATCTATTAACCAATTTATTTTGTCGGAGTTAATTATTAACTAAGAGAAAATAAATACATATAATCATAATAATAATAATAATAATAATATATATATATATATATATATATA
>NC_068997.1:37741594-37742747 GCF_001194135.2 Octopus bimaculoides
CCATGGCATACTTGGGGTGCACTTCAGGACAGGTATGCCGTAGAATTTCTAACCATTTCTCGTGCTTTAGAGATAGGAAGAAAATGGCTAGCACCAGTCTTAGCAAATACATCTGGGATCTTAAGGAAAATAATAAACAGTATTCATTAGAATGGTCTATAATAGCAAGATCAATGCCATATGAGAGAGGAAGAAAGTATTGTTCGCTCTGTACGGTAGAACTATACTGCATACTCTTCTCTAAGGATAAATTGATCAACAAAGTAAAGAATAATGCTCTGAAATGTACGCATATCATAAGAAGTACGTTTCGTTGGTATAAATGATCTTAGGATGTGGGGAAGTACAACATGATGTCTCATGTATGTTTATGTATGTGTAATTATGCATATATGGATGAGTGCATATAAGTGTGTGTGTATATATGTGTGTGTGAACGGAGATAAGGATATGCATATATATGTGTGTAAGTACGTATATGTATAGGTGTGTGAGTGTATGTATATATATATGTATATGTATGTGTACATGTATATATATGTATATGTATGTGTGTACGTATTTGTATATATATATGTTTGTATATATATATATATATGTATGTATATGTATATATGTGTATGTATGTATATATGTATATGTATACGGGTAAAGGAACGGGTAAAGGAACGGGTAAAGGAACGGGTAATATAGTATAGTACAACACAATTAATGGTTTGATCTCCAAATACAATGTAACTAAGTGACTCTACCAAATTAAGGGTAGATATGAAATAAAAGTAAGAACTGAGAACAAAATAAATAACTAAGCATTTAATAGGAACAGATGAGGGTCAAGTTTTTATATGAAAACCATAGGAAAAAAAATGATAATAGCAAAGAATGATAAAATATCAAAATATTAATAAATTTTTTTTTTAGTAAAGGGGCTTGTAATGATTCCTAGGAGGTTTGATGGCTGAACTGAGATCTCTATTAGCAAAGTAAAGAGACTTAACAATAATAATATAAAATGGAATAATAAACAGATGAACCCTCTAGGGGCAATGAATATAGTCGACATATAGGGGATAATAGATAATAATTTAAAAATTAATAACTAAATTAATAGATAAATAAATTAATAAATAAATGAATAAATAAATAAATAAAT
>NC_068997.1:37743114-37750715 GCF_001194135.2 Octopus bimaculoides
TATAGCATTATCACGCGCTTGAGAAATAAATTTATTTCTGTATCTTACAATACATCTTAACGCTTCCAAAAAAAAAAGAAAAAGCACAGACTTTGTTTGTTTACTTTCATCGTAAAGTTGAATATATAGTGTTGTATTTAGGCATGGTCATGTTGCCAGTTTAGCCAATAAAACACGCGCACTATATATTTGGTGTTAATTTGCTTCAGTTTTATTTTATTTTTTACATTAATCATATTTCGGCCAGAGTTCTTTCGTCACACTTCTGTGACCTCATCAGTGGTTCTTTGCTTTCTTATTTGTGTGTCTTTCCTTACTAACGAACAGCCATTTTGTATTTTGTCTTCTTATTGTATGTCTTTATTTGCGCATGCGTATACCTCCATGTGTGTCTATGTTTAGTAAGTGCGTGTGTGTGTGGGGGGATTGCCTGTATTATCTGTATCTCCTGTTTATACACGTTCGTTTAATTTGTTTTTATTTATTTGTTTATGTGTTTATACCTACTTATTTTTTTCTATTCCTCTTTTCGTATTTAATTTAATTTTGTTAACGTATATAGTTATTTAATTCCATTTGTTTATCTGTGTATTGTATTATATTTTGTTCATATTGTTATCAGTTTATGGGGATCTTATTCTGTCATAGGTTGTGGTGTGATTGGGGTGTGTACTAGTGTTCCATTCCAGTTTCCTATTCAGGCTAGGTTTATCTTCTATTATGTGTGTAACTTCTGTAATTTGTCTAAGCGTTGCGTCTCTTCTATGTGTGGACAATATTTTAACTTCTATGTTGTTGAGAGAGCCCCCGTGTTCCTGCTCGGCGTGCTGGTACAGAACCGATGAGCTCTTCTCGTCCTTAAGTTCCCTCCAATGTACATTTACCCGCTCTCCTATGCTCCGTGCCGTTTCCCCTACGTATGTCGTTGTCTTGTTACTGCATCGTCCCTCTGTACATCTGATACTATAGACTACATTTCTGGCTTTACAGTTAGTTTGTGGGCTAAATCTACATACAGTACAGTTCCTATCAGTACAGGGGGTTCTACTAAAACGGTAGGTTCTACCGATTAGGTAGAATTTGATAGGGTTGCCTGGCCTTTCAACAACCTTAATTCTTAGCTTAAGTTTGTCTAGGGCCCTTCTAAAGCGGTACGCCAGTTCTCCTCTAGGGATGGTGTCGACGAACATGACACTCTAGTATTTGTGGTTATCATAACATGAGTTGGCCTTCCTTATTTTCATTTTAGTCCTTTCAATGGTGTTCCATGACTTGTTCCTATAGAGTGGGCAAATCCCATTCCTATCGTTACGTATGATAGTTTCAAATTTCCTCTTGGCTCCTTTGTATACTCTAATCCTTTTTTATGGCTGTAACCTGAGAACTGCACGCAGTGAACGAAATGTTGTATGTGTCTCTTTAACTCTGTAGTGTCGCACATGCGAGACACATTTCGCATTATTCTGATGTGGTCTACCATCAATATATTGAATCTGGCATTGTCCGCGATAGCTGAGTTCTGGTGGATCAGGTATTTGGAGGCCATAGGTTTGGCATAGTGTGAATGAAGGATTCGGGTTTTATTATTCTCAGTTTCCAGCCAGAGTACTGTATCTAGTACAGGTAATCTATGGTTAGGGTGTTTAGTAGGGTAGTGTATCTTGACCTTAATACTCTGGTGGATGGAGTTAGCTATTTTCTGGATGCTCTCCATAGTATTAGTTTCTATTCCTATTTCAAAAGTACTCTCTTGTGGGGGTGCCTTTACCACTACGTTGATATCATTGACATAGCGAGAGTACATGTTCACGAGTATGGAGCTCTGTGTCAGGCGTTCCTGACACAGAACTCCATACATATAGAGACATGTGGTCAGAAAATGTTTCTAATTTTCTTTTCCACAAACTACATGACACAAGTTGGAAGAAAGATAAATGAAAAACGGTTTATTAATATTCAAACCTGTTCTGAACAGAAAGAACAGCAATAAAATAGCAAGCAGTTAATGATGTGGATTAATAAATATAAACAAGTTACAGAATATCGGCAAAATGTGATGTTTAAGAGCATGCAGACTAATGAAAAAAGTAAACTAAAAATTCAGCTGGTTGGAGCGTTCTAAGAGGTAAAGTTGTTAAGAACTCAACTGTCAGTTAAACACATTTGAAATCTGATGAGTGTACACTTTGTATGAAAGCGCTAATTTTGTTAAAAATGCCATAAAAATGTGGAAACCAGACTGTGCTTTAACTTTATTCAACTTATATATATATATATATATATGCATAAATTAATCTATCTCCTAATGTGCTAGCCTAATTTATGAGGGCTTTATATAATGGCTGACAATGCTATTGATTGGGGAAGCAAGCCTTATATGTCTTCTCTGCAGAACAGTCAACAAAAAATGAAACGGTCGTCTGTCAGGAGACTCTTTCCCGCGTTTTTCCCGTGTTTATAAAAATGTTATGCCAGCGGAAAAGAAACCAATGGAATATTTAAATTTCAGATGTGTGCCTTAGAATAAGGGGTAAACAATCAAGGAATCGAAACCTTGTACTAGTTTCAATTCTAGCTTATGTTCACTTCAATATCATCCGAGCAAAGAAATTTAAGGTTAAGACGCAGGATAAATAATTAATTTTAAGTAGTTTGATGACTCGCGTCTAGATCATAGTCGGGTCAGTTTTCCGTTTCTTATCCCTATGGTCCATAAAATACTACTACTAGTATGCTGAAGCGTTTCAGTTTACTGCACATTCTAATGTAGTAAATAATGCTTTGTTCCCTAACAAGTTCTGTCAATATTCAGCTTCTGAAAATCGTAGTCGAAGAAATTCCCAAGCAAATTGCATGAGAATTAGCAAAATAGTTCAATTCAAATCACACGTTGAACATAATACTCCTTCATGTACTAGGAAATGTTGTCTAAACTTGGTCAGTGGCTCTCTCATCCTCTGACTGCATCTCAGTTTAATCAAAGAGATAACTTCTGTCATTGAAGAGCAGACTGGCTGCCTAACTTTTCCGATGTCATCACAAGTGAGGAAAATTGGTTTCTCTATAGACATATCCAATGAAAATAACAATGGTTAGCCCCATTGATAAAGGAAAATCCATACCCGACCCAGGACTACATCTCAAAAAAGCTAGTTCGGCGGATGAATTTGTCAGCAGGCAGTTTAGCTTAATGGTAAAGCACTCAGCTGGAGTCTTTGTGGGCTATGGGCTCGAGTCCCATGACTGGTTGTTGACAAATTTTTCCACCTGGTATGGGTAATTTACCCAGTATCTCTGCTGTTCTAACGGTAACTCTGCGTTCGAAAAATTATCATCTTATTTGTATCGTGGTTGGGTATTATCGTGTAAGGGTATACGAATCGAAATCGATCTGTGTTTGGTGGCATATGAAGGGTGTCGTCTCTCTTGAAATTTTACACCCAAACAGAACAGTTTAGGCAGAGAGATATTGTCATCAATTACACAGATAGCATAAAAAATTGAAGAAAAACGTGCCCATTCATAGATGAGTCGTAAAGGGTTGTTAGCCTTACACGAAAATACCCAACCACATATTTGCCAATAACTCAACCAAACACTATGGCACTGTCTCTTCTGACTTTGCTCAATCAGACAATCAACTTTCCAAAATATTGCAACATTATTTACAGGAAATATATTAATTGTGAAGAGGTTAAAATGATATTGAGTGTTTCTTTGCTTCCAAACCTAAAGAAACTGAAACATTAAAATTTTAAAAGAAACATTAAAAATCTAACATAAAAAATCTAACATTAAACATTTAACCAGAATATGTCATTGTTAATCATAAATAATACTCATAGTAACGTTCTACTTGCTGTTACTTGAGGTCTCTGGATAAGATCTGGAATACCTCGTATATAACAAAGTAACAAGAACGCAAATAATAATAATAATAATAATAATAATAATAATAATAATAATAATAATAATAATAATAATAATAATAATAATAATAATAATAATAATAATAATAATAATAATAATAATAATAATAATAATAATAATAATAATAAGTAGTAGTCCTGATTCAGTACCAGGCACTGGTTCTCAAGGCTTCTGTTCTTAACTGATTGGAAGTGTTATCATGTACATTATTTAGTCTTGGTATAAAAAGATGGGCTACAGCAAATATTCTGCTCAATACCACAGAGTTGCTTATCAGTTGCTTAACCTTAACCAGTTGAACATGTCCATTAGTGGCTGACAATATGTACATCTCTGATCACGAACAGATGTAGTAGGGGAGCATCATAGCCATATGCTGAGGGGAATTCTTTAGGGTTTGAATAATACACGTTTGGAAAAATGGGTATCTCGTTCAACATCCTTAAACAACCCTTAATTAGAGATCTTTTGAGCGCGATGGACTACTCGACCTGAAGAAAATTCTAACTGGGCCTCACCTGCAAAGTTATGTGCTGTTTATTATTGATATGAGGTCGCCATGTCATATGGTTGTGATGCATGTGCTTGGTGTACCCTTATCAGACGGGTAGTCATGATGAGTATACTGGGCTTCGTATATTTTATCCCAGTGTCACTTTGATGGCATGCGCTGCTCTTTCATTCAATAATAACAACAACAACAACAACAACAACAACAACAACAACAACAACAACAACAACAACAATAATAATAATAATAATAATAATAATAATAATAATAATAATAATAATAAAGAAAAGATATAGACAAAGCAAATTCCCAACAATGCTTGAGAAGCAGAAACTGAAGGATTTTTAGTTGCTGCACAAAATCAAACACATGATGAAAAGAAATACAGCAAGTAACTGCAGAATATGTGGTGATGGAGAAGAAACCATAAATCATATTGTCGCTGGCTGCCCAGCCCTGGCTAAGAAAAAATACGTTCACAGGCATGACAGAGTTGGGATCTATATACACGGGAATCTATGCCAACAGAAAAAAAAGATGGTATAGGCACACCCCAGAAAAAATCACAGAAAATGAGAAAGCAGCCATACTCTGGGATATGCCAATACACACACATAGAGAAATCAAGGCTAATAGACGCTAATAGTCCGGATATAGTTGTCAGACTACTGAATAATAATAAAAGGGAAAAATGCTGCAAGTAATGCAACAGAAAGTTACTTCAAAGTATCAGATATCGAATAAGATTAGTGGTGACGACGGTGGTTACGAACGTTACCTCACCTCATTTTATGAGAGACAAGAATTTGCATAGAAACTCTGGTTGTAACAGCAAAAATGAAGCTGGACCTTTAAGAGAAGGCTTCTCGCTCGGCAGTGGTTCAGTAAAGATGCATACTGATCACAGCTGTTATCCTAAGACAGCATCAGTAGATAATAGAATAAGGAGGAGGAAGAAAACAGGATAATGATGCAGATCTATTTAGATAGTGAACTTAAAAGAAAGAGTTACAGAAAACGGATGTTAGTACTTTGGGTAGAAAAGGGTATGTATAAAGTGACTGAGCAGAGACTAGTAGATGAAGTTAATGCTATTAGAAGAAGAAAGTGGATGACATAATTGGGGGTGGAATAGATCACAACACAAGGAAACTGAAGAAAAAGACCAGGCTGTAGGAAAGACTAACAACAACATAAGAGAACCTAAAGGAAAAATTAATAGCACTAGCAGTAAGGAAGGCACAATTGGCACCAGCGATTTAAGTGATTTATGTGAAGAAGATGAGAAGATATTAGAAGAGCTGCAGGAAGTAATGAGTAAAGAAGTAAGAAAAAGATTACCAAGATTAAAAGGTAGCAAAAGAAGGAAGCTGCTAGAAATGACTAGGAAAGCAGATTCTGTTAGCAGTAGGATAAATACTAAAAATATAGGTGACACTAACTTGTTGATATATGCAGGAGGGGTTACTAGAAGATTAAATATTCTACAAGGAAAGATTAGAAAAGTGCAAACGTGGAAAAGGAGACTACAAAATGAAGTTAGGAAAAAGTTAATAGAATATAAGATAAGTAAATAAGTAGTAATTTAGAAGTCATAAAATTAAGATATTGTCTGTTGAAAGAAAAGCTGATACTATTGTCTATCGAAAGAAAGCTAAATATAAAAGGAAGGTCATTAAAAATATTTACAAATACTTGCTGATACAGTGATGTTTGTAAATATTTATGAATGAAGAATTTTGCCAAAACGGTGAAGTTTGTCTTCAAGATCTTTTTCCGTTTCAGGCGGTAAGGAGAGAGAGAGAGAAAGAGAGAGAGAGAGAGAGAGAGAGAGAGAGAGAGAGAGAGAGAAACAGAGACAATGACAGACAGACAGACAGAGATAGAGAGTGCGTAGACGTTGCTGGAAAAAATAATAAGTCTCTTTGTGCATGCCGTTAATGTAATCCTGTGTAATGTTGGACTTTGTATGGTTACGTATAGAAATATAAACAAACTAACACACACACACACACACACACACACAAATATATTCATTTGTTTTGAAGTTTGTTTTCCGTTGTATTAAATATACTTATCTACCTGCTATGGAAAATGAATCAGACAGAAGGCGACGGTTAGCCAGAGAGAGAGACAGAGGCGAAGAAAGGCCAGTTTCACTGAACGCAAGAAGATTAAACAATACATTAAAGTTATTAAATCAATCACAAGAAGTGAGACAAGAGAGACGAGCGCAAGATGCAAGAAGACAGACTCAAAGACTTCAAAATGAAAAGGAGCATCTAATTGCACAAAAGAGAGATATCCAAAGAGAGAGAGCAGCTTGTGAAACAGAAAATGGAAGAGCAAGCAGCAGTGAGGAGAGACTATCTAAGAACGAGAGCATCACAAAGGCGACAAGATGAAACGGAAGAGGAAGGAGAGAAACAAAGGAGAGAGAACATCGAGCAGAAGAATGGAAAAATAATGGATAATACTGAAACGGACCATCCTAAACATTGCTGGTAGGGTTTTCATTAGAAACGTGGTGTTGAAGCAATTATTGAGATAAGGGGTGTAATGTTTTTATTTTAATTTTATTTTCCGTATCATATTCATGTCATCATTTCTGACGACACGGATACACTAATAATAATAATAATAATAATAATAATAATAATAATAATAATAATAATAATAATAAAATTTCAAATTTTTGTTCCATGCCAACAATTTTTGAGGGGAGGGGAAACTGATTACATCTACCCCAAAACTTGAATGGTACATATTTTATTGACCACGAAAGAATGAAAGGCAAAATTGACCTCGTTGGAATTTGAACTCAGAACGTAATGAGCCGGAAGAGATACCCGCAAAACATTTTTCTGACACGCGAACGTTTCTACTCACTCACTACCGATTTAATAATGCTAAGTTTTGGTTCAAAGCCAGTAAAGTTTAGATGGAGGGCTTATTCGATTGCATCGACTCCCGTACATGATTGATACTATATTTCATGGAGGCCCAAAGGATGACTTGTATAGCGAAATCTTTCATGTCATTAACCACGACACACCGAATCTTCCATGAAGAGACAGTTAGAGGTAGATGAACCCCCTACTCCTCCTCCTCCATCTCCTCCTCCATCTCCTCCTCCATCTCCTCCTCCATCTCCTCCTCC
>NC_068997.1:37750847-37758514 GCF_001194135.2 Octopus bimaculoides
CTTCTCCTCCTCCATCTTTTCCTCCTCCTCCTCCTCCTCCTCTTCCTCGGAGTAAAAACTGAATCTTCCACAAGAAGCGTAAGTGAAGAGCTCCAACTTGGTTGCGTAGGCGTTCGCAACTTCTGTTTGGCCTTTCAGTAATGGCTACTACCAGTCCATTTTCTATGAAACTATTCAACCTGTTCGTAATCTTGCCTCACTTGCTATTTACTAGACTTAGTCAAAACCCCAAGCACCTTAGATTGGGCCGTCAGTCCAACAACAGATGATACTGCTGCTGCAATTCCAGCTAGTAAGCCTACCGGCTTGTGGCGATTAAGGTGGGCTCCTGTTATCAGTTTATATTCCTTCAGTATAGTGCCTTGATTTTTTTGTGTGATCTGCACCGTTATGGTCTGATCACCGATAGTTTTCGCCGTACATCGCAGCGTTTCAGCCTTCGAAAATGAGATCGAAATGAGTTGCATAGCGGACAACTGCCAAGTAACGATGATGGATTCCATTGAAAACTTTCGGTTGATTTAAGGTGATCAGAATTTCAATAGGCCATGTCCAATATCCAACCTATCTACGATGAAGACTCTATGAAATCCAAACTTTCATGCCACATGGGCATGATCATTGCGTCTATATTTTATGACTCGGGAATAGTAAAGAAGTGCCCTTGCTTCTTTATTGCCATATTTATCATTTAGCGAATAGAGTAAGAGATGGAAATGTTGTTGAAGGAGGAGGGCAGAGGAACTTTTGTGTCTGGATGTGTTCGTGTTTGCGTTTCCATGAGAAGATTGCTCCTATGGAGTTCCCTTTGTTTATGAGACACTATTCCGCTTCTCTGACTCGGCAGTAACTCGGGTGCTTCCGGCGCCGATGGTGCGTTGGTATCTTTGCTATCAGTACAGTTATTTGTTTCTGTGACCTCAGTTATGAGCACAAAGTACTTGGGTGGATGGAGCTACTAAATGTGTGGCGGTTGAGATTTCTACCCTCCTACATACTATAAAACTAGAGCCTTTTAAGTGGCTTATCTCATTTAGGCTATTTACAGGATTTATGTGCCATAGGACTTCCTAGCCTATCCAAGATTAGGTTTCCTAGTGAAACATCACATTCAAGAAAATGTCCTCTTCATCCAGGAGATTTTGTGCTGCCAGATATTTATTTAAGATGTAACATTTACTATGTTCATCTTCAGTCACATGTCATGTAAGTTAGATACGAGAGTGCGTTCTTCGAACAGTAGACTGTCTCGTGTGACACTATCTGACAAGAATCGCATCTGTTGCCCCATATTACCTCTCACGAGTGAAGAAGACCACGTCGCTCCATATAAGCTTCCGAAAGTGAAAACAATATCGATAATAACTGGAATACTAGGTATGATAAAGAAGAACATGAACCAAAACATAAACCCTATATCAGTTTCACACCACTGCACACATTCTAAAAAATTATCCCGCTAAGAACAGCCCAAGCTCTAAACCGTACACTTTCAATTCAGTAACATAACTCACACAATACATTTTGGCACAACTCACAAAATACATTTTGGCAAAACTCATACAATTGCTATCCAAGCAAATAACATAACTCTCAGAGCACTTAGTTTATACAAACACCACCCAATACCATAGTACAATTCACGTGGAACATCAAACAGACAGAACACAAAAATGAACATTTTCCGAAGCAAAGACAGTCCTATACCCACAAAAGATAATGCTGTACAAACAAATAGGATTTTCATGCGCTTCAGTAAGAAACTTGTATGAAACTTTTGAAGCCATAGTAAAAAAATAAGTTTTAAATTTGACATTTAAATTTTTTTTTCTGCACCGTACAACGCAAATAAATTGATACTATATTCTTAAATTCACAAGGTACACCACACTCATATATTTTGTATATCTATGTCTTTCAGACTTTACAACGACTCTAAACATACTTATGCTCAAAGTAATTAAGCGGATAATGATATGAAAATATATTATTGCTAAACATCTGTGTTAAAAAAATGTTTGTTCTATTCTTTAAAACTAACAATGGCGTTCAAGTTCACTATTTAATCTTTATTTCAGGTTCTGAAAGTATGATGAATGTGAATGGTAATACTCACATATTTTTTCGTCCCGTTGAAAGAAATGTACATAATAAGATTAAATAGGTCTAGGAATCATAGAGTACTTGATATTCTGCTTCAAAGGTGGAACTACTATGGAGACATCTCAAAAATATTCAGGGTTTTGATGCATTCGATTAAACAGTAAATCAGGAGGAAGTCATCATTTATAATATTCTTCAAGTGAAGTGAATAGGATAGTTGGGACCGTAGTGCTACCCTGCGCCGATAAACTTAACCATGGTGTTTAAAAATCTACATAATGAGATGCTATCAATAGAAGCCTTCGTATATGGGCTCGTTTGCGTTAATGATTCAAACCATCTGGTTCGCAAATACTTAGCGTAGATACCGAGAAAGATATCGGCATTGTGATAAAGTTTGCTCGCTCATAATATACCAATTTGGAGATAGGGATAGACTTTATATTCTGGGGTTTGTAAGTTAAAGGAAAGTTATATTTCGCTAAGTATCGGTAATTTCACTTCGACCAAGTTAGTTATTTGGCAATAGGTATAATTGTTGTTTTGCCGTTGTTGTTGCTGTTACAAAACTCTGACTGTCAAATAACAATAATAAAAAAATCAAAGCTTCCGATTTGGTGTATTTCAAAATTTTTTTCAGATTCTCTTCCCTATGAGTATTATCTGATGCATTTGAAAGTACATCGTAAACTCAATTCTGTACTATTCAGCAGTTGATGTTTTACTTCTCTTCCTTTATAAGCAACTAAATTCAACCTACATTAATGTGTTACCAAAATTCCACTCTAAACTTTGATTTTTGCAGAAAGGTGCACGATTTAAAATTAATTTAATATAATTTATTGTATAAGAGTAGCTTAAAATCTCAAGTACTACATAAAAATATAATGCTTAAGATTTTAAGCTACTCTTTCTATGACATATTACAAAAATTCTTACCGACTACTCTCAGTTTAGTTGACTGTGATGCTGATCCCTGATCGTTTGTTGCAGTACACTCGTATTCTCCTGAATCACTTTGTGTAATTTCCTGTATAAACAAATTACCATTTACTAATTTTTGGATTCTTCCTGTAGACTGGCTGCTATCCAGTCCCAAATCAGCACCATTCTTGGACCAAGATATCGATGCCCTAGGTACGGCATCAGGATGGCACCTCAACGATACTTTACCATTTCGTGCGGCCAATGTACTACTAGGAAGATGATATTGAATAAACTTCGGGACAAAACCTTAAAAAGGAAAAGAGTAAAATATGAAGATAAGTTCATTAGTGCAAGCAATATGTGAATTTATGAGAACTAATTTCAAGAACCTTCATTTAGAAACGCCAGAGATTTTTTAATCTTAAAATAAGTTTTTGTTTAGCAAGATTTTGTTTATGAAATTATACTTTTTAAGATCCTGATCATTTAGTTTGGTGGTAATAAATACATCACTATATTATAACTGCGTGAAAGCTTTTACTAGGAAAGGTAGAATTAGTGTCTGTCTGATTTTATTTAAAATCACATTTATTAAAATACTTACTTTCAATTTTTAGCTGTGCAGTGCTGTATGTAATACCGTTTGTATTTTCTGCAGCACATTGGTACATACCATTGTCTCTTTTTCCGTCAGTTTTCGATATTGTAAGCGTATTTTTATTAATTTGAATGTCTCCATTAGATACGAGTTGTTTAGTATCTTTTAACCACGAATAAGTTATAGACGGTCGACCTTCAGCCAAGCATCGCCACGTAAATTTTGCACCTGGTTCGACCAACTGTGACTTCAGTTCTATCACGAAATATGGTTTTGCTGGAGGATGAAAAGGAAACTGCACCAGTTAAGTCATCCTATATCGTTTTATCAATCTCCTACCACACATACAAACGTATACATATATGTATAAATACATACACATAGATAAATACACACTTATAATAAAATAATATTGAGTTTTGAGACTTTTTTTCAGGAGAGGCAGTTATAACTATCCTAGAATATTGTAATTTTAGTGTATCATTATTATACATCTAATAAGCTTACCTGCCAACTTTTGTTATTCTAGATTGAAGATGACGGCTGTAACAACACTTCGAACACACCCTAAAAAACACTGCTTGTCACAGCTGACTAGTTTGCAGAATTCAGTCAGGACATGAAGACACATTGAAAGCTTATTATGCAATTAAGTTTCGTGTTAAACTGGATAAAACACTACAGAAATTTATGAAATGTTCCAGACTGCTTATGTTTTACTTTGTATGAGCCAATTTTTTGTTTTGCGCTAGCACAAGGGGCCAGGCAGAGCAAGTCCATTGGAAAAAATAAGATAGTCGCTTTCTTTGACAGCGAGGGCATCATCTGCATACACTGGATGTCCTTTGGCGAAACGGTCAACAAGGAATAATTTGGAGAGGTTTTGAGGGAGTTCAGGAAGAGGTTTCGCAGCAAAAACCCAGAGCACATACTCCAGGACAATGTATCAGCTCACAATGCCATCCTGGTAACCAACTACTTGACAGAGGACCAGATAGGAATGTGGTTCTATGAGAAAGAGTTAGGAAGAGAGGACGTGGGGTGGTGTGTACATGTATAGGAAGGTGTCCGTGTAAAGAGATGGCCAGGTAGGGAAAAGTGAGAGTAGTATGAGGTGCAGGTGGTTAGATAGGGGTGATTGGATTTGTAGAATTGGAGGTGTGAAGAAAGAAAGCGTATAGGTGTGGATGTGATACAGGTGAGAAAAAAGTTGGGTAAACAGTGAAGAAAACAGTAAAGTTGGTGAGAATAAATATCATACAAAAAGAAGTACAAGGTCAGAGGAAAAGTTACGAAGTCGATAAATTGTGAGTAAAAGTAATAAAAGTGAAGAGGCTGGGTATAATATTCGAAAAAGCATTTGAGCATGAAAGAACATTTAAAATAGAAACGTTCTTTTTCCAAGGGAATTATAAAAAAAAAAGGATTGTTACAAAAAGGAATTGTGCTGAGGACAAAGTTATCTTCCCAGGTGGAGAGGAACCCTGTAGTGAAAGCTGTAATGGAATCTAATGTAGAGGGGGTTAAAGATCCATAATAAGATCAGTGCATGAAATTCAAGGTTGTTAAGTACAGAAATGACATCTATTCTAACGTAGAGCGGCATATGTATAAATGAACTCAGAAGGAACTGAGTATTATCAATACCATGAATTAGAACATCAAAGACCAAGGTTGGAATTATTTAAAATTCCATATAAAATACTGCGCCTATTTGAAAGTAATTTCCGGAGAATTCAGAGTCAGTGTACTGTACACGCGCACGCACGCACGCACGCGCGCGCACACACACACACACACACACACACACACACACACACACACACACACACACACACACACACACACACACACACACACACAAACGGGCGTGTGTACGTTTGTGTTTGCGTGAGTGTGCTTATATTTGTGTGTCTGTGTCGAGTGCCGAGCTGTAGAAACATGTACAAATATGATTATTATAAAGCATTAATGATGCGAAAGCTAGAAAAGCAGCAGCTATAAGGGTAGCTTTTTCAATACCATATTAGTTATCACCCATGTTAAGACTTTGCGGTCTCATCAAATGTGCTACAAAGATAGGAAATAAGATGAATTATAAAAGATGTTATTATAGATGCCTCACACTGAAGAATTAAATCACAGAAGTAAAGAGAGAGACAGAGAGAAATGGAACGATATGTTTTACACATAAATAAGTACACATTTGCATCTTTGAGTACATAAATAAGTACACATTTGCATCAAATCATCGAGTTCTCGGTAATATAGGAAATACAGGAAATACTAACATTGTAGTAGTAACGTATAATTTTTACTGTCCGATTTTGCCCCATTGGCATTTGAGTTTACGATACATTTGTAAGTTCCTTCGTCTTGTCGTTTAGCATTCTTGATCGTGAGAACACGATTCAGATCTGAAAATGTAGCTCGGGAGGAAATTTCCCCGTTAATTTTTTCCCATTTGTATATGAATGGACTCCTGCAATGAATAATTTTTTTATTATTTAAATAAAAAGAAGAGATAAAGAATTTTTCCGGACATTAAAAATAAGCATCAACATGAAGCAAAATTATTAAAAATATACAATGATTAAATCTTACAAGGAATAATCGACTATTACCTGTCTAATTATTACCCGAGTACTATATTTAAAATATATTCCTGCAAAACGTTAAGCGCGTAGCTGGAAACATTATGGAATATATATGAAGTGTGGATACATTCATTATATAGTAAAGATTTTAGTAAAGAAACTGAATTGAAGAAATACTAGACTATAGAATGGATGATTATAATTTTGATTCTTTGGCTCCGATATAGATATCATATCCATGCTATCTAGTTTAACATAAATGCTTAACAGATGTTTTCTATGATCAGTCAATAGTTCTTGAATGTAAAACATCAGACGAAAGTTACAAAAGGTGCGAATTCAAATATATGCTATATTTTGAAATTGTTATGCCTCGTTTATTTATTTTTGTTTACCACTGTTCTTAAAGCATATCACAATGAGGTGAACACTACTTTCATATTTCTATAATAATAAATCTAAATAATATTCAGATGTCTTTAGAGTTGACAATATACCAACTCTTAGAAAGTGTGATCTTGTGTTAAATGAAAAAGCAAACAATATTAACTCACGAGAAAGTTCCATACGCAAAACATTCCATTCGTATCTCATCACCAATCATTGGCAAAGACGGAAAAACAGCAATGAATTCATTCAAAATTTCTGGTCCAAAATTTGCTTTCGAGGCTATTTTGATAAATAAACATAAATATGTAAATATAATATGTATGAATCTTTTTAATGATTTAACAACTATCAAAGGAGTACGTTAGTTTCAGTGAAAATATGAAATATTTTAAGAGAAAGTAATTATCTTCGAACTGAATTTCAATTTGGACTCACAGCTCAATAAATAATCCAGATTCTAATGTTGTTTTATAAAAACAGTTAAACTTACATCCTGTAGTTACCTCAAGTTCAATCTCTTTGCTTATTCTTGATGGGGCTTGGTCGGTGGTCAACTGCAAATGACCTGATCCAGACAACGTAACCATACAGTAATATTTTCCAGCATCGGGACCACCTATCTCTGAGAAATATAGACGACCATTGTTCGAGATAAACATATATTGCTGCCTTTCTGTCTTAATATAGTTTGTTACACTGTCCTTAGTCCACTGGTATCGTAAACCTAAAAATCAGAATAGTTTTCAAAAAACATAATTTCACAATTTAATAGAGGAAAATGATTACGTACAGATTTCATACATTTGATAAAGATAAGTTCTATAATACATTGTACCATTGAAGAGAAACACTGTTAACACAACAATAATCTAACATCCATAGAAAGCTATACGCATGTATAAATTAAGTGACTAGGCTTCAAATGGATTGATCAACATAAATAGAATGAAAACTGCTGAGAAGGTATTAATTACCAGAAGAAATAGAAGCTATCCATGCACACATGCACGAACACACACACACACACACACACACACACACACACACACACA
>NC_068997.1:37758820-37762309 GCF_001194135.2 Octopus bimaculoides
GTATATAGGTAGGTAGTGGGAGGAACTTAGTTAGGTAGGTAGGTAGGTAGGTCAGTCGATAGATAGGTAGGTAAACGTAACTAGGTTTTAAATATATTTAAATGGAGAACAAAATACACACAAAAACGATTATTATGAAAAGAAACAAGAGTGTTAACATCACTACTATTGAGGTGGGAGGGGTTTACATGATCAGGGAGGGGTAAGTCGAGCTTATGAATATCGATAACTATTCTCTTGGATAGTATTTATTCCGGGTCCGAGGCTATTGAGGCCAGGGGGAGCAGCACTTCGAAGGTCAGTATTAGAAGAGGTATGATGGGTCAAATTTGGGTGTGGATGTGAATAATCTCTAGTAGTATGAGAGTGAAGAGTATGATGTATGTATTCGCTTCGCCGTAGTTACTGGTGTTAATGGTACTAATTGCAGGGGCGTTAGTGGTGTCCCTGCTACTGCTAAGGTAAAAAGTAAGACTTTTCGTCGTTACGGTGTTACTATCAACTTGACTGAAATGGAAGCCAAAAGGGTGGTTCACACGGCCCATAATCAAGCGACCAATTTCGTACTTATTTGAAGTGGCCGTTACAGATCCCAAGTTTGAGGTTGTGGAGCATGAAATTTTAATCGAGGGTTTATAAAAAAACTTATGGTCGTGTGGGAAATTGGAGTTTAGAATTTTGAAAAAGAGCTTAGGTGTATATTTAACTTAAAAACAAACGGGGTAATACCTTGAAGGCCCTAGGATCATTATGCTTATGGTAAGAGTAGTAGAGGTTAGAAGAGTTACGTTCAAGAAGTTGACTACTTTAGTAATATTTTCGAATGAAATAGAGTGATTACAGTTTTTAAAGAACTTATGGAGGGCTTTCCAGATGCGCTAAATAGACGGCATTGACATCCCCTGGCTGTGAGGAGTATCATTCCTGTATAAATCCCACCAGGTAGGTGGGGTAAGTGCCAATTTATTTGTGAAAGAAGTGACCGTTAGATTCGGAACTTGGGCAGAGTCCAAGGAGCCCATAGCGATATCGGGGAAGTTTATAGTAGAATTAACGCGACAAGCATTTGTTATCAAAAAACAGGAGTACTTTTTTAGCTGCTAAGATAATTTCGATATCCGACCGAGAAAAGGATGCAAATTTTCTCGCGAAAATTAGGAACTTAAGAGTGTCAGCTAATACGTTCATAGGCTGACTAAGATACTCTAATGGAATGTGACCAATTGAGGTTTATATTTCAACATTGTCCCCCTTGCAGTCTACATACTTCTTCCATGGGTATTGCAATACTTGGATTCCATTGGAGAAGAAGCTTTCATCCTGATCGTCAAAAAAGTCATCAACAGCAGATATAAACGTCATTATTTTGCGAGACTGATTCTCAGCCAAGTGCTTTTTTTTCATGTTGGGGAACAGATGATAGTCAGATGGAACCAAATAAGGAGAAAAGAGATAGTGATCAACCAATTCGAAGCCAAAGTCATGCAAGCAACTATTGAAACCAAGGCCTTGTGTTCTGATGGAACAAGAGTCCTATCGTCAATTTGTCTAGGCGTTTTATCTTCAAAGACTTTTGTAACTGCCTCTGTAAGTTGGTATAGTACTCGCAATTGATAATGTGGCCCTTTTCAAGATAATAAGTTGGCATAATGCCTTTTTCAGCCCCCCAAAATTGAAGCCGTCCCTGCTGCTGAAACGACCTTAGCCTTTTTTGGAGCAGGTGAGGAGGGATGTTCCAACTATATGGATTATCTCTTCGTTTCTGGCTCAAAGTGATGATTCGAACGCTCATCCTGGGTTAGGAAACGTTCAAAGAAACCAGCTGGATATGTCTGAAAGAATACCAGATCTTCCCTTGATGTGATTAACCTGGTGCTCTTTTGATCAGGTGTTAGAAGTAGCACCCACCGAACAGATTTCTTCATCGTGCGAAGTTCATAGTGCAGAATATTCTCAACTCTCTCACTGGATATGCTAGTATCATCATCATCATCATCATCATCATCATCATCATCATCATCATCATCATCATCATCCAATTAAAAATATATTAGAAACAATCATATACGATTGCATGTAGGATAATTATCGAAAGTTAACGATTATTGAACAAATATTCTTTCAAAGCTTTAAATAATTAAATCGGGAATTTCCTCAAAATTATTAGTGCATAAATAAATACTAAATGAATCAGAGCATTTTAAGTTAAAAATGATAATTACTACTATTATTTACTGAATGATTACTGCTACCTTAAAAACATATTGCATTATTTCGAATTTAATTAATCAAACACATACGAACATGGTTTGATATCGGATGTTAAGCCTTGAAGGATATTCACCTCCATACCCTACTTTTTTTCAATGCAAAGCCCAAGTATTTACTTTTATTGTGACTTTGTATATAAACAACATTTTGCTAAAGGATATATACTATCGACAGACGTAGTATTAATAACGAGAAGTAATATTTATGCCCACTTAAGCGTAGATGTTCTGTTAGAACAAACAACATTGCAGCAGATACCATGAGCATAGTATAGTTTTTTTTCTAAATGAACATCCACATTTAAGTGGGTATAAATATTAGATTTTGCTAAAGGAAACTATCAAGGAATAACCATAATGATGAAGAGGAAATTCAAAATTTGAAGTTAGAATGCATATGTATGTAATTAAACACCAAATACATTTTGTCCTGATCTACAGATTCTATCATCTACTGTGTTAAGAAAATATGTTATTATCTAAAACGATATAGAGAGTGTACATCTCATAGATTCTTAGATGAATTAACATCTTATATTCAAACTTTTATTAGACATCTAATATGAGAAATGAACTTTAGAGTTGATTTATATATTACATTGATAGAACTATAAATCGATATGAGAAGAAATGGATATATATTGAATCAATGATGATTTACAAGAAATATTTAAAAAATATTACCGGGTTTGCCTTGAATTTTCGGACACTGAAGAATTTTATAATTGTAATCCGTAGCAAGTTCTTTTTCAGGTTTTATGTTAGAGAAATATCCAAGGGCTAAAATAAAAACATGTGTACTATAGTTTCAATAGTTGAAATTTAACGTTTGAAAATCAAATGTAAAATAAAAATGATTTTTCCAATTATTACTGAACAGTATTTATTTTGTATGTTCCAGATGTTATAAAGTTACATCTCCTGAATTTGTGTATATATATATATACACACGACGGGCTTCTTTTAGTTTCCGTCTATCAAATCCACTCACAAGGCTTTGGTCGGCTCGAGGCTATAGTAGAAGACACTTGCCAAAAGTGTCATGTAGTGGGACTGAACTCGGAACCGTGAGGTTGGGAAGCAAGCTTCTAACCACACAGTCACTTTTGTACCTAGTTTCTTACCACACACTCACTCCTGCGCCATATATATGTATATATATGACGGGCTTCTTTACGTGTGTGTGTGTGTGTGTGTGTGTTTGTGTGTGTGTGTGTGT
>NC_068997.1:37762319-37766792 GCF_001194135.2 Octopus bimaculoides
TGTGTGTGTGTGTGTGTTTGTGTGTGTGTGTGTGTGTGTGTGTGTGTGTACCTGTGTTTTTCCCCCACCAATGCTTGACAACAGGTGTTGATATGTTTATGTCTCCGCAACTTAGCTGTTCGGCGAAAGAGCCCGAAAGAATAAGTACCAGGCTTTAAAAAACTTAGTACTGGGATCGTTTCGTTCGACTAAAAGTTCTTAAAGGTGATGTCTCAGCATGGCCGCAGTCTAATGACTGAAACAAGTAAAAAAGATGATAAAGATAAAAATATACGCAAATACTTAATAGAACAATAAACTACATAATGCTATTGAAGGTGAAAGTGAGAAAAACAGTACAGATCCCTCATAATCTCAGTTTAAAATACTAATACTTACAACCTGCTATGAGTTGTGCGTTGGTACTATAAATTGAACCGAATTCATTCGATGCCACACACTTATAGTCAGTTGCCGAATCAGTAGCTTCCGGATCAGTAATTGTGAGTCGCCCATTTGTTACTGTATATCGTCTGTTGACGGAAGACGAAAGTTCTTGGTTTCCTTTGTACCATTTATATTTTACTTGCGGATTTCCAGATGCCAAACATTCAAGTACGACGGACTGGTCTGCGCCAGACACAAAAACAGTATTATTTGGCTCCATTTTCATTATAGGACCTCTTTTTATGTTGTTTTTATTTTTCACTTCAACACCATAATCTGAAAAAATGCTATGCCTGACAGTTTACGAAAGAAATGTGATCTATGCTTTACGTGAATTTACTGAATTTAACACTAATTTAATTAACTTTCATAAGACTGGCTTCAAAGAAACACCTGAAGAAATATCAATAAAAATAGCATTCAAATTCAGACCTTATGAAAATAATGTATTAAGTTATCAGCTGATGTATATTGAACACATTAGAAATAATTATATTGCGGAAAACGATATATTTTAGTGATAAATTAGGTCTAAAATCTAGCAATATTAATATAAAAATGCACGCTGTTCATTAAAAACGTGTTAAACTAATTATATCGCGGTTAAATATCCACATTTTCGTATTTTGACTGTGAAAAGTCACTTACCTAGTCCTGTGTTTTTTTCCAATATTCGATACGTTTCATCCTGACTTATTTTGCAAATATATGCATGCACATCAGTCTTTTCAGTAACAGACCAGCCAAAGTTATTACCTGAAATATGCGTAAAGATATATAATTAGCATTTACAAAACATAATTTAATTCGAAAAAAATTCTTCTTACCTCATGAGCTATAAAATATGTGCTTGCTATTCACTTGATATTAAGAAAGTACTCTTTATGTCACTGTTGCGAAACCAGCACTTTCTATTTTAGTCATTTAACCTCCAGTGCATGGTATTTTATCACTTTTAATATACGCTACATCTCTCTATTTTAATGTGTTTTCTGATTTGTCCTTAATGACTGTAATTCTGCCAATATATTCATTTGGTTTATTCTTCTTAATTCTTTTCTGTATTGTGATTCATTGATGCAACAGAGAGCACAAAGAGATATAACTTATTTACAACAGTCAACAACACCCTGGAATAAACACACGCTTCAGTTCAACAATAAACGCGTAAGTTGATCGCACATTTGGGGGGACGAACTGAAACGTTCAATGAGAAATCAAGTACCTATAGGTAACTGCGTTTGTCAGTGGAGGGTACAACAAAAGGATAAAAAATTCAGGAAGAAAAGCGTCTGAAAAGTGTGTGGAATGCAATTTGACCCCTCAAATAAACGGAAACAATATAGATCAGTAAATGTCTCTTTCCGAATTGAGAAAATGAAAAAGCACTCTGCTAATTCTTATGTCTCGGATGAATTAAACCGAACTTCTATTCAAATGGTTCGACTACCGAAGTAACGATTTATAACGTGCCTCCAAACTATATCCTACTTACAAAGAATTGACAATTGTATTTTTTCTGATCTGATCGTGACTTCTTCAAGTAGACATAGATATGTGAATAATCTTGGTGGCTTCTGCTATGTCTGTAGTTCCTTCACACTTATTCGTCAAAGACACACAATATCAAATCGTTTGTCAGTCGGGCTTATAAAGCCTATTTTGTAATTCTCCTAAGCAACCAAGGCAAACCAAGGCAAAAATGGGCCCCTCATGTTGTGTGTCATAACTGTGAGGAAATGCTTTGTGGCTGGATAAAAAGCAAACGAAAGGGCCTGCTGTTTGGAGTTCTTATGGTTTGGCAAGAGCCCAGGGACTACACAAGTGACTGTTATTTTTGTATGATTAACACAGACGTTATTGACAAGAAAATTAGGCGTAAAATATCTTATCCCAATATTCCTCTAGCATTTGACCTATTATGCACTTTGAGACACTCCTGATTCCAGTTTTCCTTGGGTTTACCTCTTCTAAAGATGAAGCTAGTGAACAAGAGTACGAAGATGATAACGAAAATCCAGAAATTACTTCAGAATTCTAACTCCACAACAGTTTAGCCAAACAGAACTGAATGATTTAGTGCGTGATTTAGGAATCTCCAAAATTGCAGCTGAAGTTTTAGCGTCCAAGCTGCAAGAAAAACATCTACTTGACCAAACTGCAAAAGTTTCTTATTTTCAAAAACGAGACCAGATTTTTGTGTCATTTTCTCGAAAGAGAAACATTTTGTTTACTGCCACGATATTCCCGGTCTTCTCCGGCAATTAAGGAATCTCCTCGTACAGTTCAACTGACTGGCGGCGATTATTTCTAAATAGCTCTAAGCGAAGCCTAAATCTGTTCTCCTATACAATGGCAATGTTTATAGAGCTACCCCTGTTAGTCACTCAGTGCGTTTGCAAGAAGAATACAATGACATAAAAAATAGCTATTGACGAACTAAAATACGAGCAAAACTGGACAATTCCTATAAATTTGAAAATGGTCAGTTTCCTCCTCGGCCAACAGAAAAGTTTCACAAAATATCTTTGCTATTTCTGCATGCGGGACAGCCGAGCTCGAGAGAAACACTGGATTCAGAAGTGGCCCATTCGTTAGACTCTGGAAGCAGACATGCCAAATATTGTGAATGATCCAGTTGTCAGCCGAGAAAAGATTATTTTCCCACCACTCCATATAAGGTTGGGCTTGATGAAGCATTCCACTAAGGCATTGCATGTTGATGGTGAAGGTTTTCAACATATAGTCTCTGCATTTCCTGGTTTGTCATTCGAGAAGATCAAAACAGGTGTGTTTGACAGATTTCAGATTCGTGCCCTTATATATGATGAGGAATTTGCCGGAAAGATGAATGACAAGGAAAGAGCAGTCATAAAAATGTTTTTAGAAGCAGGAAAGCAGATGAAATTCTTGTAAATGATATGCTGTCGGCTTTCTATGATCTTAGGTGTAACATGAACATTAAACTCCATTTCCTGCATAGTCACATCAATCAATTCCCTGAAAACCTTGGAGATATAAGTGATAAACAAGGAGAGCGTTTCTACCAAGACCTCAAGACCATGGAAGAGCGTTATCAAGGGCAATGTGATAAAAACATGACGGCAGACTCCTGATGGAACACCAAACGAGATTTCTCTGGGAAAGTCTACAAGCACAAGAGCTCTAAACACAAATTCTTACCTGAATAAGATCTATTTGTGCTTTATCTTCCATCCTAATCAGTTTCTTAACTATGTACACCTATCATTTGTATATAATATATATTTTCAACTTAAAAGCAAATGGAAAAAAAAAACAAAGCCAAAAAAACACTGGGATATGGTAATATTTATTTTACTCAGCACCGGAAAAAGAAATATTTTTAAAGCTTAATTTTTATTGTGGTGTACTAACTTGTATATATGAATAAAGTTAGAATCTCAATGCATAGATATTTGTTCTTTTCCACCTAGTATAACAAGATTATCAGACTGATTACATCATATCTCGGGAAATATTCGAAATATAAAAATACTATAATTACAAGAAATGCAGAGCTTACAGGGAAAACTGACTTCATGTTTGAATTTAGCTTACTCAAATTAGGTAATACCAATTGTTCGTTTCAATGCAACAAAATTTTGTTGGCTTGTGTAATAGATTTTCGGTTTTCCTCTCACAGCAACCCCGGCGGAGATTTCGAATATGATTCTCATATTTTAAAGCATTATTGTAGTAGTAGCAGAAAGGAGAAATCGATGATGTTTTAATTGACCATCTGACTTATCGTCTCTTTGTAAAGCAGCAGGTACAAAACAAAATTTCACTGCTACCTACTTATATATAACCAATATGCAACAGCAGCGGCACTAATTAAAATGAAAAGCAATAAAAAACATCTACAAAATCACTATAAAAAAACAAACAACGTAAATCAGAATCTCACCTCTATTTCTCCGTCAAGCAAGAAAATCCATGAAACTTATTACCACCAGATAATATTCCGTTATCTTGTGATGATAAGCAACAAACAATAACGGCAGAAGCAACAACCAAAATAACGAC
>NC_068997.1:37766802-37767288 GCF_001194135.2 Octopus bimaculoides
GTCTTGGGGGAAATTTTGAACCTGGGTTCTCATTCATAAGGTATTTTTTTGATATTATTATTATTATTATTATTAATATTAAGGTCACTGCCTGGAATCGAACTCGGAATCTTGAAGTTAGTAGCCCACGCTCTTAACCACTACGCCATATGCCCGTGGGCTCCTCATGTAATAATAATAATAACATAAAAAAATACCTTAGGAATGAGAACCCAAGTTCAAAATTTCCCCAAGACACCCGATATAGGCTGGAGGGTATATCAGACAAGATGAGGACAAATATCCGTCAAATGTAAATAATGTAAATAATGTACATAATTCCTCATCCCTTAAATATAGAACTGTAAGACAACAAAAGACACAGCAAAAATGGCAACAACCATAACAACAAATATTCCCCAATATCATTGTTGAGGAACAATACTACAACTATTACATTTTCTGTAATTATAATGTTCATTTAATAATAGAAAAAATTCTGGTGGT
>NC_068997.1:37767454-37776483 GCF_001194135.2 Octopus bimaculoides
CAACTACTACTACTACTACTACTATAGTGAGAATTTTTTCTCTTATTCTTTTATTTGTTTCAGTCATTTGATTGCGGCCATGGTGGAGCACCACCTTTAGTCGAACACATCGACCCCAGGACTTATTCTTTGAAAGTCCAGTACTTATTCTATCGACCTCTTTTGCCAAACCGATAGGTTACGGGGACGTAAACACACTAATATCGGTTGTCAAGCTATGATGGGAGAACAAACACAGACACACAAACACACGTGTATATACATATATTCGACGGGCTTCTTTCAGTTTCCGTCTACCAAATCAACTCACAAGGCTTTGCTTGTCCCGAGACTTTAGTAGAAGACACTTGCCCAAGGTACCACGCAGTGGGACTGAACCCGGAACCATGTGGTTGGTATGCAAGCTACTTACCACAGCCACTCCTGCGCCTATGTTTATAAAAATATTTTTGGGATTTCTGTATACACATACACGCACACATATATAAATCAGGTCTATATATAAAAACGTGTGTGCTTGTGTGTGCGTGTATGTGTGTGTGTGTGTGTGTGTGTGTGTGTGTGTGTGTGTGTGTGTGTGTGTGTGTGCATATGCGCGCGTACATGCGTGTCGTGGGGAGAGAGAGAAGTCTTTATTCAACCTGCAAATGCTTTGGAAAATATATCAGTGTCAGCCAAGTTTCTATGATTATATGTAAGGAAAAAATAATATTCAATAACCAAAAATAAAAAAAATCACACATTACTAACCATCTTTCTTGTACACAAGTTGATTTCCTGATTTTGCCTTTTCATCTGTACTCAACCAATAATCAAGGCTATCTTGCACACGAATGCCGTTGGAAAGCCATCTGAATATAGTATTTTCTGTTGAATCTCTTTGACCACCCGTCCACCACAGAGAGCTTCAAGTAAACAATAGTGAAATATAGAGAAAATTAAGTTAGTTTATATTGAGTAAATGCGTTTCGCGTGCACAAAAGCATGTACACTTTTAAGGTAAGCAATATCTGGCGATTACTTCAACAGTTTTTAAGACCTATTCGGTCATTTAATGTCTTATATTGTTTATGAGAAACACTATGGCATGTAGTAAATATAAATAACTGATAAAACTATTTTGTGCTTTCAAAGAAATTACCAAATATTTTGCCTAATATATTAAATTACCTTGTGTATCGGATGTAATATTCTGCCTAGATTCCTAAAATGTAAAATTCTGTTTCTTTTGATCATCCCAAACATAAGCTTTAATTATTAAAATTACGAGTAAAATGTTATAAGACACAGGTTCAAATTAAAGTTCATCAAAATACTATGCGAGTTGGTTTTCTATTTTTCTAATAAATAATAACAAGTATGACAATTGATATACATTTACATTAAAAACAACGAGTACCATATTCCATTTCATTTGTAATTATAAAAGGTTAATTTATATATTTGTTACTAATACAGGCATGAAGCCTCATATTTTGTAGGAAGGAGGATACAGCCGATTAAATCGAACACCAGCAAATTACTGGTACGCTTAACGACAGCTAATTCTTTAGCTGGTAAAGTAACAAGGAAATTTCTTATTCTGTATATTAAACATGAATTACTTTTTGTTAATAAAATACATTTTCGATGCTAAAAAGTATCAATGAACAGCTTACCTGCTCGTGTAATGAGTATTCAACCAATTTTTAATGAAATTATGTTCATCCGTGTCCGTAATACGAAGCAGATAGGCTCCATTTTCCTGAAATTAATACAGATCATAACATCTCTATACTAAAAATAACTAATGACATGGCAATATGTTATCTTTAGCCGTTATAACAGGAAAACGTACGACTTATAACACTTGTATAAAATACTGATAGTTATTCGATTTCCATTAATAATTTATAGTAGTGTAAATATCTGATACACAATTTTCTAAAATGATATTATAAATATTATTATTATTATTGGAGTAATTCGAAATTTCCAGTTGGGTGTATTGATGAAGAATGTACATGATGAAATGTTGCTAATGGCAGTATAAGGGTGTAGGTAAGATCGCCAAAATAACCGGGAAATAAGAAAGTCAATGATTTACTCGTTATTCCGCATTATGTCTTTTTCTAAAATAAATAATCTTCCTAATTTCAAAAATGTTGCATATATTGAAAGTAATCAAAACTGTATAGTATTTGGGGAGTGATAAATATAATACCCTTATTTTTCTATTATTTTGGCATTTTTATTTATATCTTCATACCTATGATAAGGCTTACCAATGAAAAAAGTTTCATCAAAATTTATAGACATAAAAATATTAGCTGAGCATTATGAGTAAAAAAAGATAGCAGAATACCAAGATTAAACAGAATGTCTCCAGCTAGTAAATAGAGCTGCTGTCTGTTAATTAAGAAATTAAATCATATAAAGAGGAAAAACTTCCAGAACTTGAAAGGGTTGCAGGTAACTCACAAAATATGTATGCATGTCATTATTCAGTTTTATTTCAAGATTTCTTTTCCAAAGAGAAAGAGCCGGGTTATTACATCTTTCATTGGAATTTCAACAACAGGGTATGTATGTATGTATGTATGTATGTATGTATGTATGTATGTATGTATGTATGTATTTATTTATTTATGTATGTACGTACGTATGCTCGTACGTATGCATATATGTATGTATGTATGTATACGTGCAGATTTGTATGTTTTGTTTCATGTGTGTATTCTCATGCTATTGTTGCATGCCTAGACATGCTCATACATACTTAAATGGTAAACTTCTGGAATTTTTACAAATTTCAACAGTTCCAGTGATGGCTTGGATCTGTAGTCCAGCTTTTTCCTTTCTGATTTTGAGAAGCCTAACTTCTCAAGACTGGTATTTAGGCAATGTGTTGCACATCTCAGTGCCCCAATAATTACAGGTAAAAACTTGAACTTGTAACCTGGATAGAGTAGCTAGAGATTCCTCAACAGTTCAGCGTAGGTAATTTCTTTTTTGTTGATTTTTAGCTTTATGTTAATATCTTCTGAACAGCTGATTTCCACAATTGTATACAGTTTCTCTTCTCCGTCCCAAGTTACTATATCAGGCCTATTGCGGAGACATTTATTGAAGTTTTTACTGGGATATTCCACCAGCATTCCTTTTTATTATGAGTGGCTGTGACTTCCACCATTCTGTGGGTTCTTATGCATGTCGTTATTCAGCTGATTTCAAGATTTCTTGCCAACCTAGATCCAAGGTTCCTTCATTGGAATTTCAACATCAACAACAGGGTGTTCGTGTTTGTTTGTTTGTATGTATGTATGTATGTATGTATGTATGTATGTATGTATGTATGTATGCTTGGATGTATGTATGTATGTATGTATTTATGTATGTATGTATGTATGTATGTATGTATGTATGTATATGTGCAGGTTCGTATGTTTTGCTTTATGTATGTATTCTCATGCATATAGTTGTATATCTAGACATGGTCATATATATATTTAAATGATGTACTTCTGGAAGGTTTTACAGATTTTTACTGTTCCAGTGATGGATTGGATCTGTAGTCTTCGAATTAGCTTTCTCCTTTCTGGTTTTGGGAAGCCTAATTTCTCAAGATTGGTATTTAGGCAGTGTGTTACATATCCCAGGGCTCCAATAATTACAGGTTTAAACCTGAACTTGTAATATGGATAGAGTGACTGCAGATTTCTCAATAGTTCAGTATAGGTACTCTCTTTTTCACTGATCTTCAGCTTTATGTTAACATCCGCTGGGAAGCTAATTTCCACAACTGTGCACAGTTTCTCTTCTCTACCCCAAATCATCATATCAGGTCTGTTGTGCTTACATTTTATTGAGGTCTTCACTGGTACATTCCACCAGTGTTCCTTTCTATTATGAGTGGCTATGTCTTCTACCATATTGTGGATTCCTATATCTTTATCTTCGGGATTATCCTTCCGACGGATTTCATTATAGAGTGTCCTAGCTACAACGTCATGTCTCATCGGTAGATAATACCGTGATGACATTTTCGGACAACTGCTTATGGTGTGCGTGATATCTTCAGTGTGAACTCCACAAAGTCTGCATCGGTTGTAACACTTTACGGCTTTACCTGTATCTCTATTCCTTTTGGGAATCAGATACTTGGTTGATATTTTCTGTTTCTGGATTGCAAATGCACATCCTTCAAAGTGGGAGGTAGTAATCCGACTATTGGTCCATGCTAAACTGCTTTGCTGATCGATGTTGCTATCATCTCGGAGCTTTCTACTAACATACCCATGAATAGTCTTCTGCTCATACAGGCTCATCCTTTCATCTGATGATACGTTGCAGTAGATCCGTGAAACTTCTTTGGGCATGTATTCTAGGTTATCAGACAAAGAGTGTTGCTCAAGGAGCTGCCTTCCAAGTCTTACAGTTACAAGAGTTTCACCATCTCGTGAAATGGGTTTCCGTGATGTTTACTGCTCCTCCTCTCATGTCTCTGTATACTGCTGCCTGGTTGCGGTTACATTTTTTGTATATTGTTTTTCTCTCAGTTATTCTCTTCTGATGTCGGAGTTTTTCCACTGACAGCTTTTAGCTCCTGTTTCAGGATAATCAGTTTACAAGTGAGTATCCTCTTTTGCTGTCTCCAAACATCATTCCTATCTCCTTTACTTTCTGTTGTTGGGACGTATAGTGATTTGCTTGTTTGCATGCAATAAGCATCATTGATTACGGAAGACTATCAGCCTTCCGTAAACCAGTTATCTTTTTCTCTGTTTTCAAAACCCGTGATGGTACCTTCTTTGTTATTTCGGTTTTGTTTACTTTTTGAATATCATACGTGTACTGTTTTACAGTAGTACCCAGAGCATATAGATAAGCGCTCAGTAAGGGCACATTTCACCGGCATATAATCCTGACTACTACTACTACTACTACTACTACTACTACTACTACAATCGTTGCAGTTGTGCCTGCTATTTATCATAGTCGTAGTAGGGAGACAGTGGTCAGTTACTTGAGCCAGTAATGTAGTTTGGCTGACAGGCACTCTAGAATCTGTTGGAATGTCGCTAGCTGCGAAACAACGTGTTGGTCTTATATCATTCACGTTTTCGTTTTTGTTTATAGAGTTGGGAAAAAGGTTAATTTCCGATTTCTTAATTAGTTACTAACCTTCTATCTATGTTTTACAAATGTTGCTTGTTGGCGTAGTTGCTTCGCAGTAAAATGATTTAATTCTGGATGCAGATCATCCCAATACGATTTCAATCGCTTCATATAGCCAACAGCGGGGTTTTGTTTCGTTTTTTCGTAGCAGTTAAATAGATCATTATTTAATTCATAACTCCATGAGAAATGAATTTTGTAGTTACGGTTTCTTCTATAACTACAGCTAGAAAGAATTTGTTTACCTGTTGAGCTGTTGTTTTCGTTCTGTTCCTCGATTGTGTTGTTGTTGTTGATGTTGTGTCCAGCCATGTTGTTTACAGTAACTCTCTGCATGGTAAATTCAAGTTTCACTCGAAAATCACTACGATTGTGAATAAAAAAAGGCTCCCTCAATTCATCTGAAGATCAACCAGTTACTTAACAAGGCCGATAGTTGTGGCTGCAAAGTTGGAGATAGTATTCATCGTATTTTTGATAATCTCCCACGCCAAATACGCGAATTGTCGCTTCGAAAGTGTGTATGTATGTATGTATGTATGTATGTATGTATGTATGTATGTATGTATGTATGTATCTAT
Source organism: Octopus bimaculoides (assembly GCF_001194135.2). Lineage (NCBI taxonomy): Eukaryota > Metazoa > Mollusca > Cephalopoda > Octopoda > Octopodidae > Octopus > Octopus bimaculoides. The sequence goes on from NC_068997.1 coordinate 37,773,193, forward strand.
GTATGTATTATGCATGTATGTATGTACACACACACATACATACATACATACATACATACATACATACATACGTGTATATATATGTGCATGTATGTATATCTAATATCTATAAAATTGAAGTTCTCTCTCTCTCTCTCTCTCTCTCTCTCTCTCTGTGCATGTGTGCGGGTGTTTGTGTGTGCGTACAAAAATTTAATGTACCTCAATAACTTCTACATCTTTCATCTTATTTCTTTAAGATTTTATACACAGCGGTTTCATATTCCAGACCCGAATATAGGCAACTTAGACTTTTTTAAATCGATACAGGGGCTTCTAGAGCGGTGGGAAATCAAACATTAGATGATTCTTTTTCATTTGCAGTAATCAGCTGTTTTATAATCTGTAGGGTCTTCCATACTTTTTTAATCTTTTTATAAAAGTGAAAGGATTTTGTCTATTTATTTCCACTGTCCACCAGCGACTGTGATTAAATTGACTAGGAACACTGAACGCACACATTTCCATAATTCTCAACCGATTTTTACCAAACTTTACACACACATTACTTATGTTCCAAGGATGCTCATGCACTACACATTTTGCCCAAAGCTCCTGCGTAAATGGGCCTAAAGGGACATAGGTTTTTCGTATGTAGTGTATAATTTTTCAGTCTTTTTATAAAAGTGAAAGGATTTTGTCTATTAATTTCGACTGTCCACCTGCGATGGTGATTAAATTGACTAGGAACACTGTACGCGATGAATATCCAATACCAAACAATCTTAATCTCCATACTTAAACTGCATTAAACTTTGGTAAGCTTACCTTTACCTATTCTGAGTTACTTGAAAGGCGATGTTCTCTTTCCTCTCTTCTATTTGTTGATACCTTTGTTTACCTACCAATGCTTTGTTTCACTATAAGGATGCTTATTTACCCATCCACTATGATATTTCGACTGTTGTCCATTGTTTCAAATACGTTTTAGCATTGCCGTTCTAGCCTTTTTTTAAACAATCAGATATGATTCATCCCCACGAATCAACCTTTAAATAAGGTTGTAGAGTATGTGCTCTAGCAGCAAAATTACCGACGATAAAAAGTGAAGCTTGGCCAAAAGTAAATGTTCCCTGGTCGAGATTACACCTTGATTTCGATGATTCCTTAAACGGTTCATACTACTTAATGATAGTAGATTTCTAGTAGTTTCTCTAAATGTTCTCAACTACGACAAACTTTCTACATGAGTTATTTGCGAGATTTGGCGTCCCAGACACGGTAGTGTCTGACAATAGAACACAATTTATGTTTTTGCGTTTAAAAAGTTTTGTAAAATGTTCGCTGAAAAACATGTAACTACTGCGCCATACCATCCCAGATCTAACGGACAAGCAGAACGCTTTGTCAATACGTACGAGAGAGCCCTAAGAAAGTCTAAGAAAGTTTATTAGCAGCACAAGATCAAGCACCGATACACAAAAATCAGGAAGATCTGCAATGTAGGTTATGTAAATCAAAAACGTAGTGTTACTCATAATAAGTGAATGTAACATGCTGGCACAGAAAGAATACAAGGAAAGACATGACAACCTAGGGAGAGGAATCCACTGGAAGTTATGTAGAAAGCTAGGATTTGACCATACTGATAAATGGTATGAACATGAACCTAGTAAAGTACTAGAAAGTAAAAAAATTAAGATGATGTAGGACTTTAAGATGGACAGAGTAATAGAAGTTAGAAGGCCTGATTTAGTATTAGTAGACAAAAAGAATAGAAAGTGTCAGGTAGTTGAATTTACAGTTCCAAATGATGAGAAAGTTAATATGAGAGGTATAGAGAAAATAGCAATGTACCAGGACCTAGCCATTGAGTTACAGAGACTTTGGAAAGCGCAGGTAAAATGCATGCCAGTAGTTATATGTGTATTGGAAACTATCTCTAAAGATTTGAACAAATGGATAGAGAAAATTGGTATAAAACCTAGTTTAGTACAGCACCAGAAAACAATATTATTAGGGAGAGTTAAATACTTAGAAGGGTTCTGGGTATCTAACGTTACTTATTGTAGCCCATTGTTAGGAACTTTTTTCTTCTTCAAACAATTTAATCTGTTCAGCATATATGAAATAATAATAATGATAATGATTTTCAGATTTTGCCAGAAGAGCAGCAATTTTGGGGGAGGTGATGAGTCGATCACATCGACCCCAGTGTTCAGCGGGTACTTATTTTCATCGACCCCGGAAGGATAAAAAGCAAAGTCGACCTTGGCAGAATTTGAATTCAGAATGTAGCGACGGGCGAAATACCGCTAAGCAGTTTGCCCGGCGTGCTAACGATTCTGCCATCTCACTGCCTTCAGTAATAATAATAATAATAATAATAATAATAATAATAATAATAATGGTGATGATGATGATGATAATAATAATAATAATAATAATAATCTTTTCTACTTTAGGCACAAGGCCCGAAATTTTGTGGGAGAGGGCCAGTCGATTAGATCGATCCTCAGTACGCAACTGGTACTTATTTAATCGACCCCGAAAGGATGAAAGGCAAAGTTGGCCTTAGCGGAATTTGAACTCAGAACGTAAAGACAGACGAAAAACCGCTAAGCATTTCGCCCGGCGTGCTAACGTTTCTGCTAGCTCACCGCATTAATGCCCTGACGCAGTATTAGGCAGTGGCTCTCATGGCTTCTCATCTTAACTGATTGGAAGTGTTATCATATACGTTGTTTTGTCTTGGTACAAAAATGGGCTACAGCAAATATTCAGCTCAATACCATAGATTTGCTTGTCAGTTGTTTGACCTCAACCAGTTGAGCATGTCCCTTAGTGGCTGACGATATGTGCGTCTCTGATCACGAGAAGAAGTAGTGGAGGAGCATCATAGCCATGTGTTGAGACAAATTCTTTGGGTGTTTGGATAATTCATATCTTGAAACATGGGTGTTTCGTTCAACATCCTTAAACAATATTCAGAGACCTTTAGAGCGCGATGGGCTACTCGATCTAAAGAAAATCTAACTGGCTTCCACCTGTAAGGTCATGCGTTGTTTGTCTTGTTATGAGATCACCATGTCGCGCACATATGGTTGCGATGCATGTGTTTGATGTACACTTATCAGACGGGTAGTCATGATGGGTATATTGGGCTTCGTATATTTTACCCCAGTGTCACTTTGATGGCATGCACTGCTCTCTCACTCAATAATAATAATAATAATAATAATAATAATAGTAATAATAATAATAATAATAATAATAATAATAATAATAATAATAATAATAATAATAATAATA
>NC_068997.1:37777085-37781409 GCF_001194135.2 Octopus bimaculoides
AATAATAATAATAATAATAATAATAATAATAATAATAATAATAATAATAATAATAATAATAATAATAATAATAATAATAATACACCCACACTGGACCACTGAATTCTAGCTCCGTGTACCAGGACTGACAATCTCTCTCTCCCCCTCTCCTGAAGCCTACCTCAAAAAGGTATCTTTTTCATATCCCTCCCATGTCATTTCTATCATTATTGCTATCCTGCTTCTGCTCCCTTCATGCATCTCTCTCTACCTCCCCAACTTAAGCACCATTGGCCATCGCCACCATTCCTTACACCTACTCTTCAATACCATCCAATTGTTTCCATTTCCCAACCCAATCATTATCCCTCCAATTTGCACCCCATACCGTCTTACAAACCTCATCCACCGACACTCTTAGTTTCTCTGTTTACACTCAGTTCTGCTGACCTTGTATTTTGAAGGGCCACCTGGACACCACATCAATATTTATTTCTTTGCAACAGCTACCCTTCCACTCGAGTTTCATAGGCTTGTGACCTCACTAATGCCGGTAGAACGAGAAAATCAAGCACTAGACAATGTAAAGTGGCTGGCGTTAGGAAGGGTAAAAACCTTTCAGAGAGAAATTCCTTCCAGACTATTTCTGGATGAGGCTGGCCCCTTTGCTCATAACCGCCAAGTTGTTGTCCGCCTGAGGATCGGAGAAAAAGTTTTACAGTTCCTTTGCCCTGTGATTCACGACGCTATTCGATGGCACACACTTACCACTCCAGGTCTCAAGCGGCAAGTCCACTGACAGAAACCATATGATTAGATACTTATGTAAAGAATACAAGTGACCAGATGAACTCTACTGGATATCAGAAGTAAAGAAAAATGTAAAGGAATTCAAAATCAGCGTGACTGAGGAGCATTAAGAAAAGTAATGCATTGCATGGCAAATACCCTACAAGGGTCAGTGATTCTGATGCTAATACAAATATGATTGGCTGCACGGAGACTTTAATCAGAAATAGTAAGCTTCACTACAACAGCTCAGGATCATTGTCTGCCCTCCACAAACTACCAAGCAAGCAATTTTTAAAATGGCACTGATCCCGCCTGCCACAATTTTTGGTGCAACCAGAGAAACAACTGACCACTTCATCTCTGGATGCTTTATGTGAGCCTCAAATGAATATATTCATTTGAGGCTCACATAGAGCCATTGTCAGTATTTATACGGGATTATATGCCTTAAGTGTAGACTCCCATATGAGAAGAACTGGTGGGAACATAAACCTCCCAAAGTCGTAGAAGATATCAACGTTCTTTGATTATTCAAACTGATTGAGCTAATCAAACCTGAAATTGTACAAAATCACGTTGACAAAACATGTTTGTTTATCAATATATCAATCCTAGCAGACTGCAACATTTCTGTAAAAACATTCAAAAAGTTCAGTAAATACAAGGACCGTGAAATAGAGGCTTCTTAATCTACTTATGGTCATCAGAGCTTTGGGGACATTACCAAATAATAATAATGATTTCAAATATGGCACAAGGTCTGCTATTTTAGTGGAGGGGATAAGTCAGTTACATCGATCTCAGTGCTCAATTTGTAATTATTTTATAGACCCCGAAAGGATGAAAGACAAAGTCGATCTCGGTGACGTTTGAGCTTAGAACATAAAGCTGGAAGAAATGTTGCGAATCATTTTGTCCGACGTGCTATCGATTCTATCAGTTCGTCGTTTTAATGATGATGATGATGATGATGATGATGATGATGATGATGATGATGATGATGATGATGATTGTTTTTATTAATCACTAAGCGTTTAGAAAGAGCTCGAGGAAAGTACAGAACAATACAATACAATATGATGTGATATGATGTAGGGTCATGTGAACGTGTATAAACAGTGAAAATAGCATAAGCAAAGACACAAAATATAAAAGCAAATTCCACAAAAGTAGGGAGACTTTGAAGGGATGCTTGCAGAAAACCATTTTCATCCGGACCTCTAGAGTAAGTGCCCTCTCTCTATTCGCTTCTCCCAGTCGACCGGAGCATGGTTAGAGCTCTTTTCTCAGACCATTCTTGCTACTCTCTCCAACTTTTTGACAAATTTTCTCGTAAGCATCACTTCCTTCTGCACCCCCACTTTCTTTCTCAAGCGAAAATTGAAAAAGATGATGCGGGTATGGCCAAAGAGCAAAGTTTCAATCTTGTCCACCACACAACCTCTTTCTATCTGGTCCATCATTGACAAGACCAAGGAAGGTCAAAATCCCGTGATCTGCTGGTCTTAGCGCTGAAGGTGGCGGGAATTTAACACCTCTCTAGCGATGTAGGCAAGAGTGCACTTTGCACCAAAAACTAATATGAAAGTTTCTCTCTTGGTATCTAGAGCAGTATAGTTTGTTCGAAAAAAACATCCACGTTTAAGTGGGAATAAATATTACTTTTCGATATTAATACTGCCTCTGTTGCTTATAAATGTTTTTTAAGAAGCCCATTGACTAATCGCTACACCCGCGCCTGTTCTGGCACTGTTATTACATATATCGCTGGCGGAGAAGAATCGCTACTGTCTCTTGTGGTCGAGCGTCCATCATTTAAAAGACCAAAGCAGGTCGAAATCACGTGTTCTGGTGGACTCAGCGCAAGAGGTGGTAGGGGTTTATATCTCCGCTTGTAATATAAACAAGTGTGTAATTTGCATCAAAATTGAAAGTTTCTCTCATGGTAACTACCACAATATAGTTTTTTTCTACTGCATCTGTCGCTTAGAAATTAATAGTAAGTTACGCCCCTTCGTGTTCTCAATTAGAATATCGTTGTTTACTTAGGAGTCAATGAAATAGTAACCAGTCAAATATTGGCACCATAATAATCGTCTGTATCCTTTACACAACAGGAAAACATTAATATAAAAGCATTATGAAAAACATTAGTATAAAAATAATTGATATAATCCAAGTAATTTATTCATAGCAGACTATCACAATATTATATGAAGGTCTGCTATAAAAAATAAAATCTGATTGATTTATCTAGTAACGATTTCTGTATTTTAGACGTCGATACCTGGACCAGTGTTCTGCACTGAAAGAGTATCAGCAACCCCCAAAGTCACTGATATTTATGAAATATGTAACACATTCGGTAGATGAAATAACATTGAATTCAGAGAAGACTAAATGGCTTGCTGACAATTCTACTGAAGACGTGGCAAAGGAATATTGTTCCAAGATAACTTTGGACGTATTTTCATAATGTTTAAAAAAGGACATGGTATGCTCTACACGAAAGGAAGATCAAAGGATATATATAAAAAAAATACAGGCTTGCCTCCTTCATTTCACATGAGGGCTGAAGAAAATATTAGCATTGAAATTGTGCGATGGTAAATGAATCTTACCTGACATTTAGCTAATGCGCTTTCAAATGTAACCGGTGGATATAGAATGAATTGGTAGCAATGCAATTTGTAATCTTTCCAAGTAACTGGACAACCTAAAATTAAAGCAAGATATATTAATTTCTTCATTTACTATCTATATATTAAAATCCGGTGATTTATTAAAAAACAAAACAAAAAAATCATGTATCTGTATGTATATTTAGCTGGTTTATACTTAGATTTGAACCTGAGACTTGTTTCCGATCAGGTACATTCATATGAACAACAACTCGAATTTTATAGATTAAGTAATGACTTCATCTAGCCAATAGAATTTCTAAGTAATTCGAGTGATGAAGTTACCATTGATCAGTTCAATCAGTTTTATTAGAGAGCTTACAAAAGCAGTGAGCTGGTAGAATCGTTAGCACGCCGGGATAAATTCTTGGTTGTATTTCGTCCGTTTGCACGTTCTGAGTTGAAATTCTGCCGAAGTCGGCTTTATCTTTTATCTTTGCTAGGGTCGATAAAATAAGTACCAGTTGAGTACTTGGGTCGATGTAATCGACTCCTCCAAAATCCCAGGCCGTGTGCTTGTAGTAGAAAGGATGGATCTTGTTCAAAACGGGGGCACCAGTATTTTCTTAACGAAACACTTTGAAACTTGGGACACTGGTAGAATGTGTTATATAAAACATCTTTTTCTCTTAGTCTTCTTAACAAAAAAACGTACATCGCAAGTTATTTCATGTTAAAGTTGTTGTATTTCTGTAATTTCAACCAATGACTGACGTCCATTCAGCCGTAAAAATTAAGTGCTGACTACGTAAACAAACGATTCTCAAACGATTCTGGCGGTGATAAAATTATTATTTCCTTGTCAAAAAATGGCTGAAGCATATTGGCAGTAGCTAATAAACCTTTCTATTATAGGCACAAGGCCTGGTTTT
>NC_068997.1:37782683-37786029 GCF_001194135.2 Octopus bimaculoides
ACACACACACACACACACACACACACACACACACACACACACACACACACACATAATATATATACATGTATATACACACAACGGGCTTCTTTTAGTTTCCGTCTACCAAGTCCACTCACATGACTTTGAGCTGCCCGGGGCTGTAGTAGAAGACACTTGCACAAGGTTCCACGCAGTGGAAATGAATCTGGAACCATGTGGTTGGAAAGTTAGCTTCTTAGCACACAGCCACATCTGCGCCTATTATTATTTAGTTTTCGAAAACTACGGAGTGATTGACATCTACATGCTGATATAGTTTCGTTTAGTACAGAGTATAACATCAGAATTACAATCTGAACGAGACCTAGAAATTTTAATAAGTAAATGGAACATTGTCTTACATCAGCATAACTTAGGTATTGATAAACGTTAACATTAATAACGGAACAAGACACTACTGTAGAACCCGTTCTATTGCTGAGCTTACTGAACGAATGGCTAAAGAAGTGAGGGCTTTTCCAATTTTGTTATATTTAGAATTATTCGTGGGGAAGAATCGATACTAAAAATGTAGAAACTGCCTGAGTATCTATGTTTGTGGTATACATTTTCAAATGCGCACGCACACCCACACATGAACATAGGCGCTTAGGATATATGAAACTAAATGTAATGTAATTGGCTTTCTATATAATGTTCTGCTTACAAAAGTTATGTCCCTTGGAAATGGGTATAAACAACCTTGATTTTTGTGAACAAAATGCGTAATGATCTCTCACTCTCACCTTCTTTCTCACTATCTTTCTTCCACCTCACTCTTTCCCTCACATAGACAAACACGTCGCTTCAAGCTAAATCTCATATTCGGATTAATATAGTTAAAATTTGTTATGTTTTTAAAATGCATTATATCTTGTTTACAAAAGTTGTTTCCCTTATGATAGGGCTTTTCTTATTTTTTATTTGGAAAAATATGGATTTTCATTTATATTTATTTCAATTATACTGAAAGATCTTGCGTGGTGAATTACGTTGAAATGAAACGAGATCACTGTTACGCACTAAATTTCATTAAGTTAAACTTGAAGCGGGACGTGAGGAAAAAGGTAACTGCTATGCTTTGAATAACATGAAAATAATGTAGAAATTAGTTTTGAATAAAGCTACACTTAAAACTTCCAACAACGTTCCGTATTGGTCACACACCTTTTACAGAATGGAAGATAATGGAAAATTTGAGCGTGAGCAATGCATTCTAATTGATTATCACTTAATTTTCACTGTGAGAATTTTTTACTTGTATTTTAGTATCCAAGTCAAATACACACACACGCGTGCGCACATGCACAAACGCACATTCATTGTATACGGTGTGTTTTATTTACGCACACATCTAAATGTTTATACTACCCCTGTCAATGAAATGTAATGTATGTATGTATGTATGTATGTATGTATGTATGTATGTATGTATGTATCTATCTATCTATCTATCTGAGTGTGTATGTATGTATGAATATGCGTGTGTGTGTGCGTGCGTGCGTGTATGTGTCTGTGTGCGCGTGCGCGTGCATTTATATATGTGGGGCGTAAGCGTGGCTGTGTAGTAAAACGCTTGCTTCCCTTTAAAGTATAGAGGGGGAAACGATACAGATATAAACGATGGGAATTATATCCCTTTGCTGCTGGTCATCGGTTTCCGGCGGTGTCGTCTTCCTTCAGTCACGCCACCTGTCGGTTATGAGGGTAAAAGGTAGGAGGTTATCCCCCTACTCTCACCAGCAATCAATTTCCAGCAGTGGTGTAATTATCGCTAACACCGCTAGTATCGCTATTATGCGGTTCCCAAAACGCTAAATGGAATCTCCTGAAATGCAAGCACGACCCGAAAATTTCCGCTCTAGAGTTCAGTATGGTCCCTGGGACGTGCGAGTTTTTCAGGATTTCCATGCGTCCGGCTACGCATAACTTGTGGCGTTTCATTGCATTTATGTTTGAGTTTTTGTTGGCGTGTATGTCTCGTGAGAGGTCAATCGCAAGTCAGCAGCTGTAGTGAATGGTATGTGAACGGGTGGGTGTGGCTGTGTGTGAGTGTGTGTGTGTCTATCTATCGATCTATCTATCTATCTATCTATCTATCTATCTATCTATCTATCTGTCTGTCTGTCTGTCTGTCTGTCTGTCTGTCTGTCTGTCTATCTATCTATCTATCTATCTATCTATCTATTTACCTATCTATCTATATAGGGTATGAGAGGTATTGGTGTCGAGAAGACCCAAAGCTGTCAGGTAATGCTGAGTAAGTGCTATGGACAGACTATAGTTAAGCTCCAGGTTCGATAATAATACGAATGAGGAGTCCGACGTAGGTTGTGTATGAGCATGTATTTTGTGATTTCTTTAAATCTCATTCTATTTATTTACACACACACACACACACACACACACACACACATATATATATATATGCATGTATAAGGAATTAAAGAAGGAACATGCACACACTTTACATAGTTTTAATATAGTTTTTAATATATCTTGTATTGCGTTTGTCGACCGGTTTCGCTTTCTCTTATCATGACATTAAAATTTATTTAAGTACGTATTTTCTTAAGAAAAATATTTTTGCCTATGTTGTGTGTGGAGTTTATGAATGAACGATTCAGCAATTAGAAAATTCTAAGGGGAGATTATTGGTGATCGTTATTATTGTGGAGAGGGAAGATAATTGTTCATCTTTCGGTTCAGGGATACATATACACAAAAATTCAAAACTAGAGTAGTGGGGAGAAATATGTTCAGTGATGAGTATGTAATCGTGAATTAGAATATGTATAGAGATCAAAGTTGGTTATGTCTGCATATTTAGATGTGTTCTGTACTTTTCGATGAAACATTTCCTTATTTAAACGTTCTTGTAAAGAAATTGCATCTTTGCACTGGTAGAAGAGGAAAACTGTGAAATTTGGTTTGATGTAACCTGCACATCTCTCTATGTGTTCACTTAAAGGAATTTGTCTGTATTGCGGGAACCGGATCTGCTCTTTATGTAGGGTGGTTCTCCGTCTCAATGTAATACACGTCTGTCCTATATAGTGATGTCCACAACCCGAGCAGGTTATTACATAAATTAGGTTCTCAGAGGCACAACTGAAGTTGGTTTTAATTGTGAACCTCTCTCCTTGTTTGAAAAGGAAACCCGAGCCTTCAAGTAGGTTGGGGTATGTTCCACAGTTTAGGCGTCCACATTTTTAACCATTGGTTTCGTAGTTGACGTGTAAAGCTGTGCATTTGTTATATGTTTCTTTGACGACTTGTGTTGGTTTTTGCATTTGAGAAATTTATGTGCTTTCAGGATATATAT
>NC_068997.1:37788528-37790049 GCF_001194135.2 Octopus bimaculoides
GTGTGTGTGTGTGTGTGTGTGTGTGTGTGTGTGTGTGTGTGTGTGTGTGTGTGTGTGTGTGTGTGCATGTATATGTATGCACGTGTGTTTAACTTGTGGTTGTCGAGAGAAGGAACTAGTTAAAATAAGTACCTGATTTAATCAACCGTAACTGTTGGCTAAAGTGAAACACATGATCATTACCTTATGAAAATATGTAAATTCTTGCATAAAAATCAGAAACATGATCAGTATAAAAAAAGCAGAAAATGTTTATGGAATCCTTAAGTTGTTGCTGTTGTTGCTGCTGTTGTTGTTGTCGCTGTTATTATTATTATTATTATTATTATTATTATTATTATTATTATTATTATTATTATTATTTAACAGTTGGTTGTTTCACGCAAAACTTCTACTGGATCACCTGCCACACTTCTGTGTTGCTGGGGTGAATGCAGTATTGTGTGTTCTTTTTTTGTTGTTGTTAAGGGATTGAAAACTCTTGCTTGTTTTGTATTGCATCATTTTGTTTTTTCATAGGATCTGGTTACAGTGGTTTTTTTGCATTAGTGTTTGAATTGTGTGTTGTGTGTTATGCGAGTTGTGTTCTTCTGTTGGGTATTTAGTGTGTTCGTGGTTTATTTTATTTTGATATTTGCTATATAATGTGTGTCTTGTGATTATGGATTTTTTGCTTGGGTTGTATTACTGAATTGATAGTGTCTTGCGTAGGAAGTGGGTTGTTCCTAGCAAAGCTATTTTTGGATAGTGTGTAGTGATGTGGATCCAGGTATGTCTTCTACGTTTTTGTTCATACGTTTTTTTTTATATCATGCCCAATGCTCCAGTTATTTCTGGTATTACTTTCACCTTCACGCCCTACATCTTGAATACTTCAATTTCGAGGTCTTTGCATCTTGTCTATTTCTCCACTTCTTTTTGGGGCAATATTTTGGTCAGAAGGAACTGCAATGTTCATCAGTAAGCATGTGTTTCCAATACTTGATTAATATGTCTGGGCGATTAGCTTTTATTTCTTTGTCTATTTAAACCGGCATATCCCAGATGTTTGTGGCCTGGTCGATGTCCTGTGCCTTGTTTGGTACATGTTTATATCATTTCTTGTGATAGTGCTAGCATATTGTCTAGTGGATACAACCACTTACTCGGTCATGTCTGTATATATATTCAGATTTTGCAAGAGCTGGATAGCCAGAGATGATGTGGTCAACTGTCTCATTGTGCTGGTTGCACATTCTGCATTTGATGTTAGGGTAATAATAATAATAATAATAATAATAATAATAATAATAATAATAATAATAATAATAATAATAATAAAATTCAAGAATTAGACGAACTAGAAACACCTACAGAAAAAATTCAAGAATTAGACGAACTAGAAACACCTACAGAAAAAGCTAAGCGCTTGAAAACCCGTGCTAAAATTGCTGCCTTAGCTATTATGACTGAAAAATGGCATGGAAAACCTCTCAATGGCAAATACCCAAAGAGAGCGAATAATGCAGATATTGACAAAGC
>NC_068997.1:37790665-37793784 GCF_001194135.2 Octopus bimaculoides
TGAAGACGAAAACAATACCTATTGTCATAGGTGCCCTGGGAATGACAGCGAAACGGGCTGATTACTACCTAGCTCAGATACCAGGAAACCCCAAAATGGCTGAAGTCCAAAAGATAGTGCTCATGGGAACTGCCCATATCCTACGTAAAATACTGTCTATGTGATCTCAAATTTTAAAGCAAACATAATTTTCTTATGGTTTCTTAAACATTCACTTGAACAAAACTGTACAAATCCAAATATATGGTACCCTAGGCATAACACCTACATGAACTTCTAACTTGTTGTCTCTTGAGGTCTCTGGGTGAGACTTGGATCCAACTTGTACAAATGCAAAACAAAAGTCAAACATAAAATAATAATAATAATAATAATAATAATCGATAAAACACTGCTCCGAAATTTATCCCAAAACATCGGAGATAAAGACATCGCATGGAGCAAAAAATAGCTGACAAAGGGTTGGACTATATCCGAGTAAGTAATACTCATTGAAATTTATTTCTATTTTCCAAATGAAATTATGTATTTTAACTGGATATCATCTCCACTGCTCGCACAGTACATGTAAACACGCTTGATACCTTGCGATCCATCAACACCAGACCATCTTCGGCCCCCAACACCATGTACAAAAAAATTACAAATAAATTTTAAAATACCGGTATTATTCAACCCAAGAATAACAATCGGGAAGTGCGTACTTTAAACTTGTCACAAAAAGGACGAAAAACTACACGTGCAAAACAATCTGACAACAGAAATGAACGGACCGGCACCCTTCGAAAATGATGACCGTCAAATTAAAGGGCCGGACGTTGTTCCTCATGTCCCGCAACTAAAACCAAAAAGGCATAAATGGACACGTGAGGAATATATTTCAATCCTACACGCTTATTTTACAGCAATGCTCTACCCAAAGAACGAAAACTCAACAACACATACATATAAAATATGGAAGAAAAATAACCTAAATAATGACTTTAGCTAACATACGAAGATATATTCTCAAAGCAAAAAAAAAATATCAGAAATAGTAATAGAACAATTAAAAGGAAAAATACATCAGGAAAATCTAGATAGTAGCTACACAACAATGCCAAATAATATAAACACTGAGATAGTAAAACACGAAAACAAACGTAACATTTCCAACAAAAACAAAGTAAACAAAAAACAACAAACCCAGACCGGACGGATGTATAATAATGCACAAAAAGCACCAATTCAGAACACCACAGACAAACATATGAATGAAACAGAAGGCGAAACAAATCTAAAATCTGGAAACAGTGTAGGGGAACCTAATGATTATGATACTATAAAAACGAGAATAATCAAAGAACTGAAAACCACAGATCTTAGAATGGACCACAGATTATACCTCCCAAAAATCAAAATAGACAATAAAAAAACATCAATAATAAATAGCATAAACCTGACCGTCACGGAAACAGAAATAAATGGCAATATCACTGAGCTAAATAACATAATATATGCAGCAGCCACTGCAGCCATAAAAGAGAAAAGATCTGTCGATTCTTAACGAAATTAGTAGACAATCAACACTACTAAGTAACAAGAAGAAAACAAAAATACTGTACAAATACATTACAGAAAAAGATTTACCTGAGGTAAAAGAAAAACTAATGCAAGATATCCTTGCCAAAGCACAAAGGATCCGCCGATATGCGAAATGCCAACGTTTCTTTGAACAAAACAAACAGTTCAAATCCAACCCCCAAAAATTCTACCAAGAACTTGGCAAAAATAAAATAGACATTACTACAGCACCAACAGCAGAAGTGGAAGAATTTTGGAAAGAAATATGGTCGATGAAGGAGCGACCTCAGAAAAGGACTATTAAAACAACGAACTTAGCACCTGAGCAACTCTGGAACCCTATAACAACTGAAGAGGTCACCCAGGCACTGCAAAGACTAAGCAACTGGAAGGCACCTGGGCACGACAAGATCCCCAACTTCTGGTTAAAATATCTGACAGGAATGCACAAAAAGCTGGCATAAAACTTTAACGACATACTAGCAGAGCCAAAGACAATGCCTGAATGGCTCACAAAAGGGAAAAAAACATCCTAATTCACAAATCCACGGAAACGGAAAAACCACAAAACTACAGACCTATAACCTGTCTCCCTACAATCTACAAAGCCTTTACTGCAATAATATCGCAAAGATTGAGTAAGCACCTTGAAGAAAACAACCTGTTTCCAGAAGAGCAGAAGGGATGCTGCAAGGGCTCATACGACTGTAAAGATCAATTAATGATCAATAAAGCCGTAACTGAAGACAGTCGCAGAAAGAAGAAAGGACTTAGTATGGCCTGGATCGACTACCAAAAGGCTTTTGATAGTGTTCCCCACACGTAGATCCTCGAAACACTAGCCATAAACAAGGTGGCACCAATAATTATAAAATGCATATGACACTCTATGAATAAGTGGCAGACAGTGCTACAGCTCCGAACAAAAGAGGGACTGGTGAAAACGAAAGCCATCCCCATTAGAAGAGGAATATTCCAGGGAGACACGCTCTCTCCACTCCTGTTCTACTTGGCACTGACACATTTATCTGACATGCTAAATAGAACTGGATGCGGATACAAATGCTACGGCAAAACAATCAGCCACCTTTTATATATGGATGACCTAAAACTATACACAACAAATGATAAACAGCGGGAAACATTACTACAGACAGTACATGGATTTACCGAAGAAATACATATGAAATTTGGATTAGTAAAATATGATAAAGCAACCCTGAAAAGAGGAAAATTAGTTAAGAGTAGCAACATCACACTAGATAAAGCCAATGAAATAAGAGAATTAGACCAAAGCCAGACATATAAATATTTAGGAATCAATGAACTAGATAGGATACAACACACACAAATGAAAGAGAAAATAAAGAAAGAATACTATAGACGAGTTAGATCAATACTGAAAACAGAGCTCAATGCTAAAAACAAGATAATAGGTATTAACACTTTAGCCATCCCAGTTATAAGTTACAGCTACAATATCCTTAACTGGGCACTAAATGAATGAAACAAAATAGACAGGAAAACAAAAAAAATAATGACAGGATCTAAGATGC
>NC_068997.1:37795486-37796909 GCF_001194135.2 Octopus bimaculoides
AAAAAAAAAAAAAAAAAAAAAAAAAAACAGGGCGGGTTAAGGCCCAATGTTTACGCAGGTATGCAAAGTGAAACAAACTTTACAGACAAAATAAGATATTCAAAACTGATGGTAAGAAATTCTACAGAGAGATAGAGAAATAGTCGATCAAAATAAAAGACCTGCGTGATATGAAAGAAGTAGTGACATTTTGGAAAAGTATATGGTGCGATAGAAAGGAATTTAAGAAGGAAGCTGAATGGGTAGAGAAAGAAGAAAGGATATATACCACACAACGGCTACGAGCCTTTGCAGAATGTGTAGAAAGAGGGCCGAAAGCGTGGCTCACGTATTAGTGCTTGTGAAAATCTTGCGCAGAAAGAGTACAAGCGTACATACGACAAAGTAGCTCAAAACCTGCACTCTCTACTATGTCAGAAGTGTAGATAATAGGTAACGGGTGCTTTGTACCAACATACACCGGAAAACGTAATGGACGAAAAGAGAAGGCAAAAATCCTCTGGGACTTGGAACTTTGACTTCCAGACAGGCAAAGTTCTAGAGCACCGAAGACCGAATATAGTAACGTTTAGGAGGGACAAACACGAGTGCCTAATAACCGACGTAGTAATTTGAACTCAATCGGAGTGACGGGTGAAATGCCGCTAAGCATTCCGTCAAGCGTTATAACGATTCTGCCAGCCCGCCATCTTAATGTGCACACGTTAATATTTATAAGCAACACAAATAATGACTACACGACACATGTACACACACGAAAATTAAAAGAAAAAATACGTGTCAAGAGAGACACCGTACCAAACAAAAACAAAGCGACTTCCCACAAACGAGTATAAAAAGGAGCAAATTAAAACATAACCAAACAGTCATGCCAGGAAACATAACTACCGAAAAAAATAGAGGCGATTTTCGATCTGTCAGCGTACAATATGTTAAATATATTCACTCGAAGAACAAGGAAGCAATGTCAGATCAAAAAGTCAACCTTAAACAAACAAACCCGTCTCCTATTGTCATTGTCAATGCCTTAATGACAAGCCAAAACTCATACCAGTTCGGTCATCATCCGGGACAACAAGGACCGCGTTACTCAGTGGGGAACCAGACTGGAGACGAAAGTCTGTTGCTGCAACAAACTCTCTAAAAATCGACCTACTAATTAACCAGATCCCAAATAATCCTAACCCTAGACCTGTAGTGATACCGCCAAAAGCATCACCTAAAGCAAAACGCATAAAATGGACTAGAGAGGACTATAGGGATGCGCTGAAAGCTTTCTATACAGCCCAACTAAAGCCAAACAATAATCTCATAGTACAAGCTTACATTTCCTGGTGAAACATATTAAAGAAAACGTTTTTTCATATGTTGGTCTGGTAGTTTCTTGTAGGTAGGCATTGATCTTGGGCTGCTATGATAAACC
>NC_068997.1:37797009-37797494 GCF_001194135.2 Octopus bimaculoides
TATCTACACCCACATCTATCCATCCACATATATACGTATACATATGCATATATATATAGATATATAGATATAGATAGATATATACATATACATACATACACACAGACATAGACATGCATTCCTACATACAACATGTGCATGTGTAAGCATTTCTAGCGTACATGTGTGCGTATATAAGTGTACATGTGTTAATGCATGTGAGCGCCGACGATGCGCTACTGTATGAATTTACAGGTGTCAGTGTACGTCCATGCAAAGCTATAATACGTTTGCACACGCGCGCGCATACACACATACATATGTACCAGCAAACGTATGTATGCCTTTCGATGTATGTCTGCTATCATCAAATGTCTGAAGTCAAATGGTGGAGGGGGGGGGAAGGAGAGTAAGATAAAGAGATGGAGAGTGGGAGACGTGCTCTTCATATCATAGACGATCAATAATTAGACGTCCACTCACTGCTCTGTAAATTCATTTGGTTT
>NC_068997.1:37798436-37799379 GCF_001194135.2 Octopus bimaculoides
ATATATAATGTATATATATATATATATATACATACATTTAGATTTATTCACACATAGATATGTGTGTATGTGTGTGTGTGTGTGTGTTCATCGTGTATATATATGAATGTCTATAACTGACAGACCGAAGGATAGACACACAGACGGACACTGAAAATAGAGACACCGTTGATTCACTTAACATCTCACCTCCTCTCATTCAATCTTGTTCCATTTCTAACAACCAGCAATACTGGCACTTCTTTCATAAACTCTGCTTACCTCATCACACGTCTTTCCCTCTTCAACCAACTGCCGACTCCCGTTTATCCATGATTGAAGCCACTTCCTTTCAAATCAAACCGTCCAGCAATACTTTCCCCACGCTCTACCTTACATTTTCCCCGACTATCTCGTCCCCCTTCGCTAAATCAACTTCAAACCTCATTTCTTTCTAAACTTATTTCACCCCACCAAATCTATCTTCTTTCTCTTTTTTCACACTGTCTCCCTTTCCTTCCTTACTCCCCCCCCCCATTCTTATTCCATCTCATCTTTTTCACTTCTTCCCTTTTCCTTGATGTTCAACAGTTAATATCGCTATACGACCGGCCTTTTCCCGTGTAACTCTCTTGCGTTAAGAGGTTATTATGTCCGCTGGCAACTGGTGTTTGTGAAATGTGTTGGTGTATAGGAATGTATGATGGATGTAGTCGGGGGCTGTGTTTGTATACGGTGCAACTGGTGGTTCACGTTGCCTTCTGGCTAAGTTCTTCATCCAAAAGGCTTTTGGCTGACTAGCTGACTGGCTGGCTGGCTGGCTGGTTGGCTGGCTGGTTGTTCTATGCCTCTAACTAGTTGGTCATATCTTGGACACATACATGTACACAAATACATACATACATACATACATACATACATACATACACTTTTGTTATTTACACCACCTGTCCTCGTCTGTTGT
>NC_068997.1:37801586-37802719 GCF_001194135.2 Octopus bimaculoides
CCAGGATGGCCACAATCAAATGACTGAAACAAGTAAAAGAGTAAAAGAGTATGTATATATATATATATATATACATATATATACATACGTACATACATACGTACATACATATATACATATACTATATACAATCGAATGACTGAATTAATTAAAAGAATAAAAGAATATATATATATATATATATATATATATATATATATATATGGGACAATATACAAATAATAACAACAGACGAGGACAGGTGGTGTAAATAACAAAAGTATATATTAGTATGACGCTCGGTAATACGGAAAGTCTTTGACGTTTCGAGCTACGCTCTTCAACAGAAAGAATACGGAGACAAGGAGAAAAACACGGAGAAAAAAAATTGAATAGTGTTCAGTCAACGGTCAATCATAATAATGTATATACATACATACATACACTCACACACACGAGTAAGCACATAAATGCAAAGCAAGGTGGAAAAATAGTGCTTGAGTACTGAAGATAGAGTAGTATGATTCTTTTTTATTATTAAAGCTGCAAAAACATCACAAAAACTGTCACTCAGAGTTTCACATTTCATTTCGTCAGACAGTTGCGATCAAGACTATGTGTCTGTTTGTGTGTGTGTGTTTGTGTTTATGAGTGTGTGTGTGTGTATAATAAAGTGAGCGATGTATACACAGGTGGGTAAATGATGGATGGTTAGGAAGGCATAAAGGTGGAAAGGCAGGTGGGTATATTTGAACCCTGGTGGCTGATTGAAGTTTGTTCAATCAGCCACCAGGGTTCAAACTGTTGATTGCTGTAGCATGAGTCACGGCAGCCAATTCTCTTTTGCTTGATTACATTCGAGATTATGTAGACTAGAGAGAAAAATCACTTTAACATCTTCATATTGAGGTGAAAAGAAGTGGGAGGAAGAGTGTGTGTGTGTGAGTGTCAGAGTGAGGGAAGGAGGAGCCGAATGAAGGCGTGAAAGCGTGAGGGCGAGTGGGAGAGTGGGAGAATGGTAATGTGAGGGAATGGAAGAGAGGGAATGGGATTGAAAAGGGTACTGCACAGTGATGCTGCGGGAGGGTGTGTGGTTGTGTAAATGCGAAATAGCCTCTGTGTGTGTGTGTGTGTGTGTGTGTGTGTGTGTGTGT
>NC_068997.1:37803109-37803353 GCF_001194135.2 Octopus bimaculoides
GAGAGAGAGAGAGAGAGAGAGAGAGTGGGGGATAGAGAGAGAGATTGAGAGAGAGAGAGAAAGGAACAGAGAGAGAAAGAGAGAAAGAGAAAGAGATAGAAAGAGAAAGAAAGAAAGAAAGAAAGAAAGAAAGAGAGAGAGAGAGAGATAGCGAGTGATGGAAAATGAGAAAGAGTAAGATTTAGAGACATAGAGGGAGAAAGAACAAGAGAGAGAGAGAGAGAGAGAGAGAGAGAGAGAGAGA
>NC_068997.1:37803363-37804632 GCF_001194135.2 Octopus bimaculoides
GGGACGATGAAGAAAAGAGGAGAGAGAAATAGATAGATAGATAGAGAGATAGAGAGAGAGAGAGAGACAGAGAGAGATTAAGAGAGATATGAAGCAAAGGAGAGTGAGAGAGAGGGAGAACGAGAGGAAAGATGGGAGAGAGAGAGATGTGGTGTGGGTGATTTTCTTAAAATCTTCATTAAAAACCAGTTATTTGGCGGACGACTAAATTGTAGTCTGAGATTGGATAAGATTTAGAGGCCGAGGGAGTGGTGTTTGTTGTATTAGTAATGATGGTGGCGGCGGCGGTGGAGGGGGTGATGGTGGCGATGGTGGTGAGGATGACGATGTCGGTAGTGGTGGTGTTAACTGTGGTTGGGAATGGTAAGAACGGAACGAATGAATCACACATAAGCGTTAAACTTGTTACAATATTGTTAGAGACGGTGTAATTGTTGTTGTAGCTGTAATTGTTGAAGTGGGTTGCTGTTATATTGGTTGCAAATAGTAGTAGTAACAATAATAATAATAATAATAATGATGATGATGATGATGATGATGACGATGATGATGGGATGATGATGATAATAATAATAATAATAATAATGATAATAATAATTTTGATGCCGTTTTCATTTGTTTTTTGTTGCACTTGTTGCTTGTAATCATACAGTGACGGATTTTGTGATATCGCAATGAGTATTATTGCTGTCGCTGTTGGTGTTTTGAGTGTTGCCGCTGGGATTCTAGAGACTGTCCTGTGTACGAGGAAGTGCTGAAAATGTTCCTGGTTTTGGGTCAGAGAAAACAGAGGAGAATCAGTTCCTTATAATTTTGTTCAACATATTCCCTACTCAGATCCACACACTTATTGCAGGGGTCTTTCAGGTTTTCTAAGCCCTGAAAAAGAACTCGGAAGGTTAGACCTCTGACCAGGTCTTTTCGTGATAACCTTAAAGCCACGAACATTTCAGCACCGCTTCGTATATGAAGTTATTACTGGAGTGATGTGTTGTTTAGCCGGCGAAGAGCAGACTCCTGCTGGAGCCTCGTGGAGCTTTTAGGTGTTTTCGCTCAATAAACACTCACAACGCCCGGTCTGGGAATCGAAACCGCGATCCTATGACCGCGAGTCCGCTATCCTAACCACTGAGCCATTGCGCCTCCACTATGTCCCAGATATATTTGTACTTATCTAAATATTTGTTTGTGGAGGCGCAATGACCCAGTGGTTAGAGCAGCGGACTCGTGGTCGGAGGATCGCAGTTTCGATTCTCAGACCGGGCGTTG
>NC_068997.1:37811068-37811714 GCF_001194135.2 Octopus bimaculoides
ATATATATGTATGTATATATATAAATGCATATGCATATATATGTATATGTGTGTGTGTGTGTATATGTATTAATATAGAGATAGAGAGATAGAGAGACGTAGATACGTACACACACGCACTCACGCACGCACACAGACACACACACACACGCATATGAAGAGAGAGAGAGAGAGAGAGAGGTGAGGAGAGAAAGAGAGAGAAATGTGGATAGTTTGTTCCCCTTTATTTCCTTATCTATATTTTTCGACATTGGCCTGTACTTCACTAATCCCAGCCCTTCAAACTTCAGTTCCCATACTTATCTACATCACATGTTTATCAATATTTCAAAACAACTCAATTAACGCTCCATATAGGTTCTTTTCCCAAAGTAAAAATGATGCATCTCTCACGCCTATCTTTTCATCGCACATTTCTTAAATTAAGCAAATCTTCTTCATACAACACACACAAACACACAACTTCACTTTCTTTCTTTCTTTCTTTCTTTCTTTCTTTCTTTTATAGCATAAACACACACACGCATATACGTACAACCATACAAGCATACATACATGCATGCATACATACATGCATGCATACATACATGCATGCATACATACATGCATACATACATACACACACACACACACACACACACACACA
>NC_068997.1:37813955-37815640 GCF_001194135.2 Octopus bimaculoides
CACATACGCAACCCCACACACACGCAAACCCCCCCACACTCATATATAGACATACATATACAGGCTGCGATGGGTAAATCGTCGCCAAATTATTTTTTAATTTCATGCATGCCCATTGTTTGTTTTGGATTTTGTCGACAATAGAGTATGGTAGGGTGCGTTGGGCACCTTTCTGAGAAAAACATCTCCATGACGCAATTCATTCTGCCAGAAATTTGGAAACGATATGCTGTACTGCTCCATATTCGGGCCGGATCTGCAATACGCACAGATGGAGAACACACAGAACAAATGTTGGCTTGCCGTATCCCCAAAACATGTACTGATAGTGATAAAAATCAAACATCCAGTCAACATCATGCTGGTTGGAGCGATCACTAGTGATGGCGACGTTATGCCTCCATTCATCTTCCCATCAAGTGCCTGGAAGAGGTAGTGCTGCCCTGGATCAAGAGAGTGGCTGCTAGAAGACCCTATGTCTGACAACAGGACTCTGCATCATTCCACACAAGCAGGAGAACCCAGTCATGGCTGTCAGACAATTTATGCGACCACATCACCCATAACGTCTGGCCAAATAACCCCACACTGCAACCCACTTGGCTATTATGCGTGGGGTACAGTTGACCGTGAGACCAACAAAACTTCTCATAAAAAGAAAGATGACCTGAAGGCAAGTATTATAGCAGTATTCACCACCTTAAACAAGAAGACCGTCCAGAAGTGTTGCAGGAGATTCTGAAGTCGTCTGGAAGCCGTGGTTGAAGCCAACGACGATTTTATTGAATAAATTTTCTCTTTAGTATTTCAAGATATTTTAATGTAATTTTGGTAAATATATCTGTTAAAATGTCATGTCAGTTTTATTTTTATTTTCGCGTAACTTAGTCAACAGTTAACTCACTACACTTTATATATATACTCGCAGACATGCTTTCCAAATATATGGTTCCTGATTCAGTCGCACTGCGTAGCATCTTAGGCTAGTGTCTTCTATTATATCTTTGGGCCGACGAAAACCTTGCAAATGGATTTGATAGAGAGAAAATGAAAGCTCTTTGTATATATATATATATATATATATATATATGTGTGTGTGTGTGTGAGTGAGCGTGCTTCTATGAGTGTGTGTGTTTGTGAGCGTATGTGTGTATCTTGGTGTCTCTGTTTATCCGACAACACTGTTTCATAAGTAGAATAAATACGAGGCTTATAGAAATACGAGGATAAAGAAACATCACCATAAACTGCACATATTTCTTTAGTTGCTTGTGAGGCATTTTTCCTTTACTGAAAAAGAAAAGCATCAAGTGCCAAAAATGAACTTTCGTATCTTCCACTTTAAAGGGTTACAGAATTAACACAGGTTATAGGAACATAAACCTTCTTCCACGAAAAGATAGCTTAAACTGTGCTCTAAATGGAGGTGTAGTCAAATCTTATTTTATGGACACAACTATGTCCTAAAATAAGTCGAAAGGTAAGCTACTATAAATCAGCACGAACTTTCCTGATAATCCAATAACTCTCAAATACAATACTGTGATCGTAAAACAATAATACTAAGGAATAAACCAACTACCTATATTAAGGATAAAACTATTCAGCCACAGACAGTCCAAACAAAGAATTTTATACACTGACACACAGAGATACAGACAGACAGACAGACAGGCACAAAAACA
>NC_068997.1:37816736-37817214 GCF_001194135.2 Octopus bimaculoides
GTAATGTATATTTATCGATATGTATACGAAAAGATTAGCTTATGTGAACTACAAACAACTTTATGTACGTACACTGCACATCACGCATATATATCATTAAATACTTATGCAGTTTGCACTGCATACGGCAAATCACGAAACATTAACACAAACAAATACCATATTTACATGCACGTGTATATTCATTTCGCCATACGCGAACGCATATTTATTCAAATGCCATTCATATCAACCTAATATACACTCACAGATACACACACTAAATACTTAAGGAGGTAAATATATAAAGTGAGAAAAGACCAAATACCAAACAAATGGTATACTTAAAGCACATCCGTGCACAGAATACATTCACACAGAAACACATGTAGAACGAAAAACACATATGCATTTGTGTTCGTATGTCTACAAATATACATATATACATAAATATATACATACACATATATGTATACAAATATATATATATATATATATA
>NC_068997.1:37818792-37824179 GCF_001194135.2 Octopus bimaculoides
ACATATATATATATATATACACATACATATACATGCATATACGAGTGAGTAGACAAATAAAAGAAGGGCACTTAACACATTTATTTGGAGTTACATGTATAGATCAAAACAGTTTGATTCAGAATCCTTAGTACTTGAAACTCAGAGTACCAAGGGTTCTGAATCAAACTACTTTGATCTGTATATGGGTGTGTGTGTGTGTATGTGTTTTCGCGTGCGCGCGTTTGTTAATAATCGCTAGATTCCGCTCCATATGAATTAAAGTTTCAGATTCTTGATGTATAAGAATGTATTGAGAATATATTTGGATCTTTTTGGTTTGACGGGCAACATTTTTCATTTATGTTTTATGTAGTGTTTTTGGTTCCGAAACACTTTCAAACTTCGTATACTTGTATATTTTTTGTTATAGAACAGATAAAAATTTTTGTATTCGAAGTTATTTCATGTAAAAAGTTGTCGTATTTCGGTAATTTCAACCAATCACTGACGTCTATTGAGGTGAAAACAATTACTGCCGTGGAATGTAAATAACGGTGTCTCTTATTTATGACATCGTTCGTGCGTTGTACTGGTTTTAGCTTTATGGTTTTAGGGTTAGGGTTCGGGTTTTAGAGTTAGGGTTAGTTTTAGTATTACGGTTAGGGTTACGGTTATTTTTGCCATAACCTCACTCATAACCCTAACCCTAACCCTAACCCTAAAACCCTATAACTCATAACCATAACCCTAACCCTAACCCCATCCCTAACCCTAAAACCCTAAACCCTTACTAGGGAATGATGATATAATTAAACAGGGAATAACACTCTTAACACCGGTAAAAATTATTGTTTATAAAAAGAGCAGTAACTGTATTCAGCTAAATAGACGTCAGTGATTGGTTGAAATTACAGAAATACGACAACTTTAACATGAAATAACTTATTAAAAACTAATTTTTGTTAAGAAGGCTAACAGAAAAAGATGTTTTATATGACACATTCTACCAGTATCCCAAGTTTGAAAGTGTTTCGTTAAGAAAACAAGTGTTGCCCGTCAGACCAAAAAGATCCAAATATTTTTATCAGTCGAAGCATATGTTGCAGAACTCAATATGTTGAGACGAGCTGATAGATATATTTATTATGTCAAAAGCTGACACTCTACTCATACATTCGCCCGGTGTTGAGGAGTTTACGACTGTTATGAAGAACTCACCCCAGGGCACGACTTCGTACAGACGCTCAACTCTTACTATTATTTGCACTCACGCGTGCGCACAACTCCCAGGTATATATGTGCGTGGGTGCGTGCGTGGGTCCGTGCGTGTGTGTCTATGCATATGTATGTATTTTAACGTATGTATGTGTAAGCCAAATGTTTCGGTTAATGTTCAATTATACGAAGCTGCATTGGAAATATGTAGAGCATATCCTAATGATATACACATAACAACATTAAATCATGCGTATAAATACACGCATATGTATGTATATAAGAGCGTGTATATCTGCGTGAGTCAGTGTCTGTTTGTGTCTGTGTTTTCGTTTGTCTTACAGTTACTGTTTTCGGCATTGTTTTTAGTACATACATATTTATCACTTTGAAGGTATTGTTTCGTGTTTAGTTCCAATAATATCGGTAAGCTTTTTTGTTAAGCAACAGAGCAAAAACGCTCTTTTATTTCGCTTTGTTTACCCTCCATCTTTTCCAGTATTTCAACGCACACTATAATCCTACGAGACCCTAGTTAGTCAGTCAGGCATATATTTAACCATGTTGCATTGCAAATAATCTACTAATAAGAATAAAGAAACTATCAGCTCTACCTAGTATTAAAGATTGATACTATAACACGTGTTTAGTAATTCAATTGGAACTTGTTCGAATATTTTTCAACAAAACTAATGAATAAACTTATATATCTATATATGTATGTTTGTGTTTAGGTATATCTCTGTGTGTATAGTGGTATGACTGTCATACTTAAAAGCGAATCCCCTTTTCCCCTACCCATCAAAACAAATCCAGGGTTGAACGAGTGCACGTGTGACACTTATAGAAACGAGGTCAATAAAAATAAGGAAAAACAAATAAACAAAAATATGTATACAAATATGACTAAAAAAATGGAGGCAACAACGACCATCACAACAAATAAAAACAACAAATCAATCACTATGTGATGTCCATAATATTAAAGGAGAAAAAGAGTTGATTTGTGCTAAGTTAAATTGTCACAATATCAATCTGAGAATATGTACTTTATGGCCAGTAACTTTCATTAACACCATTCACTACTGAGAAATGAGGAATTAAGCACATGCTGACCCAATTCTACGAAGCTGCTTTGAATTTCGTTTGAAGTTGGTTCTTTGTTTAATGAGTAAAGAAGCATGAACATAAATTCCCGATCCTCTCCCTAAAATACTGAGTATTTCTCTCTAATCATCCCTACCCTCTATCAAAAGTAATTATTTAATAGTTAAGATAATATTAGCATATTCAATGAAGAGCGAATTTTGAAATCTACCTATGTGGTTAGGGATAAATTTTAAAAAAGAAAAAGCAAAAAAGCAATATTGGTCGTGGACTAATATTGTGTTATTTTGATAGATACAAGAAACAATTTCGGATGTATTTACGGGGAAATTATTACCTTATCAGAAGGTAGCAAGCAGGTAGAAACGTTAGTGCGTCGGGAAAATGCTTTGCAGCATTTCTTCCGGCATTACGTTCAGATTTCAAATGTCACCGAGGTTGACTTTGTCTTTCATTCTTCCTTTAGCGGTCGATAAAATAACTACCAGCTGAACACTAGCATCCATCAAATCGACTAGACCACCCCCCGCCAAATTTCAGGTGAGCAAAAAGAATCATTAACTTACCAGAAGGCGGTGAGCAAGTAGAGTCATTAATGCTTGGCGGCAATTCTTCTGCCACTTTACGTTTTGAGTTCAAATTCCGCCATACTCAGTTTTGTCTTTCATCCTTTCAAGGGTGATAAAATAGGTACTAGTTGAGTCCTAGTTCGATATAACTGACTAAAACTCTCCCCATAATTTTCAAGAAACAATACCACATTAGAAGTCGGCGAGTTGATAAAATTTCTTCTTTAAGGGTCGATAAAATAAGTACCACTTAAGGACTGGGATTGATGTAACCGATTTACACCCTCCTTTAAAATTCCTGGTCGTTTACCAAAACTTGAAACCATTTAAGGTGGTGGGCTGGCAGAAACGTTAGCACGCCAGGCGAAATGCTTAGCGGTGTTTCGAGGTTGGCTTTGCCTTTCATCCTTTCGGGGTTGATAAATTAATTACGAGTTACGCACTAGGGTCGATGTAATAGACTTAATTCCTTTATCTGTCCGTGTTTGTCCCCTCTATGTTAGCCCCTTGAGGGCAATAAAGAAATAAGAAACGTTAGCACGCCGGGCGAAATGCTTAGCGGTGCTTCGTCTGTCTTTACGTTCTGAATTCAAATTCCGCCGAGGTTGACTTTGCCTTTCATCCTTTCGGGGTCGATAAATTAAGTACCAGTTGCGTCCTGGGGTCGATCTAATCGACTGGCCCCCACCCCCAAAATTTCGGGCCTTGTGCCTAGAGTAGAAAAGAATCATTACCGCCCCGTACAAGTTGCTTCGCGTCATTTCTTTCGGCTTTACGCTCCGAATACTAATTCCACAGAAACCATTATTTAAATCATATCTGAAACTATTATTACTTTATGAGTAAGGCATAGATTTAAAGGTGTATGTTGAAGTAGGGATCGAATAATCATTCAGTAAATATATCACATTGTACATTGGTTTGTCTAGAACAGTGCTCCGCAACAGGTATGCTTCGGCATATTGGTGTAACACGAGACCATGTTAGGTGTGCCGCAGTGTAACCTGAATATAATTTTTTTCCTTAGACTTCTAGTTATATTTTTAATTCAGGTGTACTGTCGAATTTTGAAAAGAATATACGTATAGGGCAAGTGAAAAAATGCTGCAGAGGACTGGTCTAGAAAAGTCGAACTATTGAGAGAAAGGCCGGCAGACAGACAGACAGACAAGCAGAGAGATAGATAAATAGATAGATAGACAGATAAATAGATAGATAGATAGATAGATAGAGAGTGAGAGAGGGAGAGAGAGATTGAATTATAAGTGTAATCCATAAATTGGTAGGTAAATACATATTGATATATATAGACTGAATAAAAAAATAATATCAGTTATTGGAGGATGATTTAGTTATCGAACCAAAGAGAACAACCAGCAAGACTGACTTCGGCAGGGTTTGAACCCAGGGTACAGAGATATCAACTTAGTTTCTTTAAAACGACACATTATCATCTTACAAAAGAAAGGACACATTGTATAATGCAGTCTTAGAAATACGATAAGATGGCACCGGCTGGAATATTTGAACTACAAGTCTGTCTAAACAGAGGTGCTGTGAAACTAGAAAATAAACGGAAGTCTAATCCAAAGTCAATCAATCAATCAATCAATCAATCAATCAATCTATCTATCTATCTATCTATCTATCTATCTATCTATCTATCTATCTATCTATCTATCTATCTATCTATCTATCGGTGTGCGTGCTTGTGTGTGTGTGTTTATATATGTATATGAGAAGTCAGTTCACAAGGCCATGTCACCGAAGATTTCGTGCAGAAAGGTCCTAACTATGATATATTGAAATAAAAGGTAAAAGATAAACCCATCGATTAGTATTCTTTCTTACAATTTACAAACACAACAGCTTCTATTATTTAAAAATATATCAAGAAAGCACTGTTACTATATTTTGTATACATGTATGGGCGGTTGTGGCTTTGATATTAGTTTCAGATGCTTTAGAGGCATAAATGAAAGGAAATAATTTCAAAAATAGATCAGATGAGATCAGTGTCCAAGAACAATATGTACTCCACCCTATACAATTATAGTAATGAATATAAAAGTGAAACGAGCGCCACCAACACCCGCCTAAGAGCAAGAACAATGGGACAGCGTAAAATTGTAATCCGTAGAGAGAGGAAAAAAATGGAAGCCATCGACCCTTTGAGGACAACGTCAAAATAATGCAGAGGAAAGGTCACTGGAAGATAAGATAACCGAAAATATTAACTGGGCTTTGATAAGCACCTCAGTTAACTTAATACAGAGATAAATATCATATGGGAGTCTTTAATTAAGATAGAGCATTAAGCCGACGATAAAAAGTATATGATGAAAGCTTCTAATTTTCGGCAGCTAATTGCACTACGGGACGATGATACAGGCAATATAAGCATTGATTAAGTGTTGTAGTTCACTTAGATGGCGTGAGTTTAATTCCTGAATCAAAGAATCTATCTATCTATCTATCTATCTATCTATCTATATCGATATTTATATATATATA
>NC_068997.1:37825415-37828381 GCF_001194135.2 Octopus bimaculoides
AACCACATGGTTCCAGATTCAGTACCTCTGCGTAGTACCTTGGCCTTCTACTCTAGCCTCGGGCCCACCAAAGACTTGTGATTTGATAGATTTGGTAGATTTGGTAGAAGGAAACTGAAAGAAGTCTGTGGTATATACACGCACACACACGCACACACACACACACACACACATATATATATAGGTATTCGTGTGGGGGAGTGTCTTTGTGTCTGTGTTTGTCACTCACCACCGCTTGACAACCGGTGTTGGTATGTTTATGTTCCCGAAACTCAGCGGTTTGGCAATAGAGTTCGATAGAATAACTAGCAAGTTTGGCAAACAAAAATTAAGTACTAGGGTCGATTCATTCGACAAAAAATTCTCTAAGGCGGTGCTCCGCAATGGTCGCAGTCAAATGACTAAAACAAGTAAAAGAGTAAAAGAATATATATATATATATACACACACATACATACATAACAAAAGTCGAGATGCGTGGCGTTCAGTTATTCCATAAATGAAATATGCATTAAATACTACAAAACGTACACTATGAAGTTCCTAGTCTTATCGTCAAAGGCATGAAACTAGATATTAGTATTTTTCGGTCGATAACTAGCGAAGTATTAGGGTTCTGGTGTGTGTCCTAAGTGTATGTTTTGTAGTCTTTAATGCGTCTTTCACATAAGGAGCACTCCGTCGGCTACGACGACGAGGGTCCCAGCTGATACGATCAGCAAAACAGCTTTCTCGTGAAATTAACGTGCAAGTGACTGCGCAATCCACAGACACGTGTACTCCCAACGTAGTTCTCAGGGAGACTCAGCGTGACACATAGCGTGACAAGGCCAGCCCATTGAAATACAGGTACTACTCATTTTTGCCAGCTGAGTGGACTGGAGCAACGTGAAATAAAGTGTCTTGCTCAAGGACACAACGCGTCGCCGGGAATTGAACTCACGACCTTACGATCGTGAGCCGTGTGCGCTAACCACTAAGAAACGCGCCTAACAGTGGTTAGGGCACTCGGCTCACGATCTTTCACTTATATTATAGATACATATATAAATTAGAAGTCATTCTTGGAGACTCTTAACCTCAGTGGTGAAATACAGGGTAAAAATACAGATCATCGACCTGTATTATCGCCTAACTTCTATTGTCTTCGCTTAAAACAATCGCTTAATAAACTAAAAACACACACAGATATATATATAATTATGTGTTTGTATATATAAACACACATATACATACATTATATTAAACACACGCATATATATAATTCTGTTTCCTTCAAGAGTAACAGTATATACCATTTTAGTATTTACTCTTCATTATATACTATTTATACAATTTATTTTCATCAAATTCTGGCTCGTAGATTAAAAATCCTAGAATATAGCAGCCATACAGTATTGTATCTGTTGTTGTTCTCATAATTTACGTTTTTATCTCCCCCACCCCCATCGCCATCATCTCTAATTCCCCAGTTGTCTTTCTCCATATATTCCCTTGCACTCCGCTTTTTTTTTTACTCCACTTTCTCGTTGTTTGTTGTTGTTTTAATCGCCCTGTTCTCTTGTATCTGTTGTTTTGTTGTTGTTGTCGTTTTTATTGTTGTTCCACTGATGCTTCTGCTTAGCTAGCATCCATATTTCAAGTTGATTAAATATATATTTACTACATCCTTCATCGTATTTGTTAACATTAGAAATAGAAGAAAAAAACAAATAAACGCTAAACATAACAAAGATAATAAAGAATATAAATGTTAGACAAACAATAATACAAAAATATGATTTATTATTATAAATCAAAAACATTCTATGACAAAAGGAAAAAAATGCTTTTTTCTTTTATTTGTTTCAAAAATGATATCGGCAACAATATAACGGGAAAAGCAAAAACCAAAACAAACAGAAAAAGCAATGATTACAAAAACCACCTCAATATCTATAAGAAAAAGAGGAGTAATTATTAGAACAGAAAGTATAAACAATTAAAAATAAACATAAATAAATATAATAATTATAAAATCTTTCAAGGAAGAAATGTAACAAGAAAAAGAGGAAACGTTAAGGAAGCAACGTATTTTTTCTTTTTTATACTTCAAACAAGACAGAAATATTTCGGGTAGATAAAATAAAGATCTTAAAAAATAAGATGCGAAGGAAAAAATGTTTCATAAAGCAAAAGAAAAACAGGAGATGTGGGAGCGTTAGATAGGTATAGATAGAGAGACAAAGACAGAAAAGGAAAGAGAGAATGAGAGAAGGAGTGTATGTGCGCCTGTGCGCGTATGTATGTATTGAACCATCTTTTATATACACCACTTCGATTCTGAATTTTATGTTCTTTGATAAGAAATCATACACTCAGTTAAAGAATATAGACATTCCATTTTTATCTTTTTAAATATTACTTACAATTCTTCTTCTTCTTCTTCTTCTTCTTCTTCTTCTTCTTCTTCTTCTTCTTCTTCTTCTTCTTGTTATTATTTATTATTATTATATTATTATTATTATCATTATTATTATTATTATCATTATTATTATTATTATTATTATTATTATTATTATTATTATTATCTTAATGCTGATAATCTTTATTATTTTTCGCTGTTTTCATCATAGCAATAATGATGATAACGATGATAATAGTGATGATGATGGTGATTTCTTTTATTTGCCTCAAGGGGCATAGATAAGCAAAACATGAAGAGTCTACAAAATTTGTGGGGGCTTACATGATAATAATAATAATAATAATAATAATAATAATGATAATAATAATAATAATTTGCTAGTGATAGTGGTATTAGTTAAAGTATATGCCATTGACTTCAGATATATACATATATAGATACGTACACGCGCGCATGCGTGTAATTACACACCAGCGTATTTTACGTTCTATTATCTGTGTCTTTTTCTTTCACTTTGACATTATTATTATTATTATTATTATTATTATTATTATTATTA
>NC_068997.1:37828391-37831011 GCF_001194135.2 Octopus bimaculoides
TATTATTATTATTATTATTATTATTATTATTATTATTTAAGACGTCACACCGTTTCCAATAACATGATGTTGTTGATTGAAGATATTGTGTCTACTGGGAATTTATACTGTCTGTCAAGACACAACAAGGACCTCAGACTTACACAGTATATGTGCAGTTGCAAGTGACGCCGATTTCTGCAATACACCTAGATTGTAGAGTATTCCAGGTGTTTTTTTTTCAGGTTGGGTGGTATTGAACTGAATTCTCCGATGACAACAGAGACAACCTTTATGTTTGACTCTCGTAGCTACCACATCTTGGTGATCTCAATTCTCAGGTATCTATATTTATCAATCTGTTCTCTTTCTTTCATGACATGTTAATCTCCTGGCACTAGGGAGGATGTTAATCCTCCTTTTTTTTTCGGAATGCCTTCAGAAGTTGTGGTTATGGCCAAATATCACCTCAAATATCACCCTTGCATATACCTCTTGAAGTTTGATGACCCCACAAAATGATGAATAAATTGCATTTTAATATATATAATGCATAATTTTAAATGAAACTACAAAAAGACTGCAACTTTAATTTATTAGTAAGTATATTAATATAAAATAAGCTTATTCTAGCTAATAAAAAATTTGCAAGAAGGTGGAAATCCTAGAAGGCGGCCAAAATTCATTATTGAGATAGACGGATTTCACGGTGTATCGGATACGTGGCTAAAGAAATCTTGTCAAACAAGGTTAATGTCACTGCCACGATACAAATTGCCGTCAGAGTTTCGACGCATTTGAAAGTCTATTTGTGGTGTGAGGTCAGAAGTTTATGAAACATTAGATTTTCTCAAAAGGGTATATGTCATATAACTCGTTCGTAAATTTGTTAACCTTTATATATGTTTTAAGAATTGTTAGTTGCTGTAATTTTGTTATATATTATTTATTAGAGACCACCAGAACAAAGAATGCTGATTAGTTAGATTTTTTTTTTACCGTTTGTGGCGCAAATTTTAAAAGTACTTATACAGTTTTAAACAACATAGCGATGGTTTCCACAACCAGTGAAATAGTGAGAGAACTGAGAGATAACGCTAAGAGACAATTATAACTTTTTTCAAAGTCCTTCGCCTTCACTCTTCATGTTGAAAGTGAGAACTATATTCATGAACAACGCCCAAATAATTGTTACATTGCTATTACGCCAAACAACAACAGCAGTAACAAGAAGAACTATAGCGGCAACAACAGCAAACAATTGCTACAGCGACAAGAACAACAAAAGCAGCTAGAGCAGTGAGAACAATAACAACAAAAGCAAAAACTGCATAAAAAATAACGACGATGAGAAAGTAGTGGGGACGATTCCAAAGGATCATGGGAAAATCAACTAAGTATCTCTCTCTCTCTCTCGCTCTCTCTCTCGCTCTCTCTCTCTCTCTCTCTCTCTCTCTCTCTCTCTCTTTCTCTCTCCCGCGCTCTCTCAACAGCAAGGAAGCCCGGTTGACACAGGAGAAATAGCTCGTGAAGGTGAGTGTAAAAGTTCGCAAATTACCAGCCCAGTCGAAGTTTTGGCAGCAACCTCACAAAAGACGGTACTGTATCGTTTGTTTCAGCTAAAATCTGACACCTATAAGCAGCAACATGCGCTCAGGTGGAACAGTCCTGAAAGAAATATGGATACATTTTGAACATATCATCGAGGCAAGGCAGCTCGTGAGCGTGGAGAACTTGTTGCACCAGAAGAGAAAGTATCATCTGTATTGGACGTCTGCTTGTTATTAGCTTGTGTCACTTTGGAAAGAAGTGATATACTCTTAGAAGTGAAACGAATAGTGAGAGAATTCTGACCTGGGTTCACAGCAGAAATCCTCCTACAGATCAGATCGGAGGAGTTAACAAAGTTCCAGACCTTACCTACTTGCCCAACGGATCTGAGGAGCAGAAAGCCAAGATGCCATTTACGCGGTACAAAAGGCCACTTTGGAGCTCTCTACCTTCAATAAAAAGCGAGAGAGAGAGAGAGAGAGAGAGGGGGGAGAGAGAGAGAGAAAAGAAAGAGAGATAGAAAAGAGAGAGAGAGAGAAAGAAAAGAAAGAGAGAGAGAGAGAAAAAAAGAAAGAGAGAGAGGGGAGAGAGAGGAGGTGCCCCCACTGTTACTGACACCGCCACCCAACAACAGTGGCAGCGTACAGGAGTTATATCAGCAAAGGGAAGAAAAACAGCAGTAGCACCAACACCAGATACAAATATAGTAGCAACAGCAATACCGAAACCCACAGGAACAAAACCAAAACCCACCACCTAGGAAAATATCAAAATTAACTCCGTCTCTTACTTTTCTTCTTTTCCCACCTTTTTCAAACACACACGCAAGTATACCACCACCCATTCCCACATCAATCTTTCCGATATAAAAATATCTTGCGAGGAGGAACAGCCAAATAAAAAAAAATCACTTGCTCCGAACAAGCCACATATCCACGATAACATCAGTGAAACTAGAACCACTCCAGACACCGTTCAATGCCTCCACCACCAAAAACAACAACAAAAAGAAAACACACACAACAGACTCATATAGAAACACACCAACAAAACACTTCCAGCCCAAATATTGTGCTGATAAGGAGCGAAA
>NC_068997.1:37831124-37837133 GCF_001194135.2 Octopus bimaculoides
TCAAAGAGATAAAATATTTGAAATTAATAAGAATTTTTTCAATGACATGTGAAGTGGGAGCCTAAGGACTAGCAATAGATTCTTAAAAGACTTTCTCAAAGGAAACACAAAATTCTACAAAGATCGTGTAATCCGATCTCTGAGGCCACCAAAAGCGCAAGTAACCCGGTTCCTTTTCTCCTCTTTATCTTACAACCAGCATGGCGGCTCTTAGAATGGAATGTATAAATGCACGTGACTTAGGGTTACCTTGGAAGCAGTCTCACCTTACCCAGTGATCCTAGGTCGCTAGAAGATAAAAGCCACCGGTAAAACCTGGATTTCATATATATGTGCCTTGGCAGGGATTTTTTTAGCGATTTTGAGATCTTCACATCTCTTTCTCGGCCCGTAATGGTGACTGGGATGGTGATTCGGAAAAGCCTGGGCCTTGACATATGGTCGATTTTCCAGGTCTCAGACGGTGAGTTGGTTTCCTGAAGAAACTAATAAGTATAATGCGTTATTGGTACGTTTTATTGTAATGAATAGATGACGAATGCCTTTATGAGAATAGGAACAAAAACAAAGAAATGAATGACAGCTTTTTGGGTGTACCACACAGAAACATTGAAAAGTTCTAATTTTTGTGGTAGGAATTGTAAAATCAGAAAAATGCTAGAATTACAAAAATAACATGAGAAAATAAAATATTCAATTATGTTAATCTGCTAAACCTGAGGCTCCACGAGATATATACATTAGAATAAAAAAGGCTGAACGAAAGGTAAATGTGGTATTCATACATTTATATAATTCATACCTTTGCCACCCAGGTGCATTACAGTTTGTGTACTGTCATTGTATAATATGAGTTAAAGACAAACAAACATCTTCAGTGTTGAATGGGAACATTTGTTGGAAGTTGTTGGTCACTTGACATTCAAGTTGCTTATTCAACAGTCGATTGTAAATTTCTCCAATTTACATGCTGCTTGTTTGGTCCTTTGTGTTATGATCAATGTATTTTTGTCACTTTATATACATTCGAAATAAGAAAAATTG
Source organism: Octopus bimaculoides (assembly GCF_001194135.2). NCBI lineage: Eukaryota > Metazoa > Mollusca > Cephalopoda > Octopoda > Octopodidae > Octopus > Octopus bimaculoides. The sequence continues at coordinate 37,832,169 of NC_068997.1, forward strand.
TTTCCCACACGTTTTTCAGTTGACAGACAATAAGATGGGATACTGTCTTTATTTCTTTCTCATAAAGGTAATACAAACAAAAGTCTCGAAAAGAGTTGCTTTTCGGGTTATTTCGTTAAGACTATCATAAATACATTTTAAAACACATGTCAAACATTTTAATATCTACATCAAAACTACGTCATATTTATACATAAAACTATATTTTCCGATTATGGATATTAAAAATGTAAATATATTTCATCGACGTGAATTCAACTATTAGCTGCACACATATTTTTATTGACGTCCAAATTATATACTGTGGGAAGTCTACAATCAGATATACAAGTGATGACGTATAAAGCTGTCTGTTATGCACAATGAGGCACGTGGCTTAGTGGTTAGGGTATTCGGCTCACGATAGTAAAGTTTCAAGTTCGATTTTCGGCGGTGCATTGTATCCTTGAGCAAGATACTTTATTTCACGTTGTTCCAGTTCACTCAGCTGTCAAAAATGTGTTGTACCTGTATTTCGAAAGGCCGGCCTTGCCAAATCTCACTGAATTACGTTAAGGATACACGTGTTTGTGGAGTGCTCAGGCACGTGTACGTTAATTTCACGAGCAGGCTGTTCTGTTGATCGGATCAACCGGAACTATTCTTAATATTAGAAACATCAGTGCTGCCTAGAACTTTCAAGAGACTTTCTCATATTTACAAAGTCAATAAATAAGACATTTTTGATACATCGTATTTTTTCTTTTAATAATAATGGTTTCAAATTTTGCCACACGGGCAGCCACTTTGGAGGAGGGGATGAGTCGATTACATCGACCCACAGTATTCAACTGGTACATGTTTTATCGACCTCGAAAGGATGAATGGCAAAGTCGACCTCGGCGCTATTTGAAGTCAGAACGTAGCAATGGGCGAAATACCACTAAGCATCTCGTCCAGCGCGCTAAGGATCCTGCCATCTCGCTGCCTTACATAATATAAGTTTTTGCAGTCATTTTCGTACGTTTGTCATTCAATTTGATAACTGGGTCATTCAAAGTCGCGAAAAAAATTAGCACCATGAATTTAGCATTTATATCATATATAGCACCAGAATTTAGCATTTATATCTTTCAAATTAAAATGCCCGTCGAGAGCATTCAAATTAGTCGGAATGCGAAGAAGCGTCTTTTCGAACATTCAAACTCGCACGTGAGCATTCGTGTTCGGAATAAGTTTATTCAGCTTAGCACTAATTTTACGTGTTTTTACTCACATTCTAAGAAGTGAATGTTAAAAATGGGAAATTTAAAATATTAAATGTTTTGTCATGAACATTTTATGTTGTTATAGCTTCAAGGAAAAAATAAATTAAGTGATATTTCTGTCCAAGGGGTTCGTTTCCACTGCAAACATTTGGTGAGTTAAAGTGGTATTATTTGCTGGCGTTATATTGTTTAAAATTACTGTTGTCTAATTGTTGTAGCGTTTCTTGAACACTTTTGCTTGTGCTGCCTTGTGGAGGTTCGTTTGTGCTTTCCCTCCTCATAGAAGAGGGTGGGCCTAGTGGAGGAGATGTCAGAGGAAGAAGATAGCAGTTACTCAGAGCTGTCCTCGTCGGAACAGTCGGAGAAGTCGTCGTCGTCAGAGGTTACGTGGAGCGTGATAGAGAAAATGAATGAGGAACGGATAAGAGAAAACAAAAGTTTCACAGAAATTGTAAAGTGTAAGGAGTACCAAATCGAATGGGATGAATGGAGAAATTATATGAAAATAATGAGGTGCGAAGGATTCAATGTAAAATTGAACCCACTTGAAGAAATGGTTATCAACAGGAAAGAATGTACAAGACACATTCAGTAGCTGCTGGAAGATAGACATAATGACTACTTCCCAAATAGAGGAGGCACTAAGGCCAATCTAGCAAGAGATAACGTATCTTGCCAGAGGGGCCAAGTATGGAATAGTAGAGGTAAGATTTAAAGAGGCAGAACAGGCAAGGGAGCACGCGGCAACCATTATAAAGAGTGATAAAGTGGTTATATTACTTATGTACCATGGAAGACGTGCTTTAAAGGTTATCGTAGAGGGAATCCCATCAGAAGTTGACGTGGCCAGGATAGCAGCCACTGTCCTACATGGAAATGAGAAAGCGATAGCGGTTCCCCAGGCCAAAAGGACGGAAAGTAGGAATTGGAAAGGCCAAGCCTTAAACATGGTCATTCAAGGGCCATAGGAAACCAACGAGAGAATGCCAGAAACGATAACGATAGATGATGTAATAATGTGGGTTAGGGTGGAGGGAAGGATCCCTCGATGCTACAAGTGTGGCCTGAAAAGCCACATTCGAGCGGACTGCTCTTCACAGCCCCAAAAGTTAGAAGAGTCAAAGGAAGAACAGACAAGAAAAATGGAAGGAATACCACCAGCGGAAACAGGAGAAAGGGGGAGCGAATCGGATGTCGAATGGAAAGCAACCAGAAATAAAAGAAAAAAGAAGGAAAAAGCCAAGCAAAACAGACACTGGACCCCACCCACAACCACCCAACACCCACTACACCCTTTTTCTCCCACCCTCCCCTAGAGACGCTGAAGCTACCCACCCCCTCTGACACACATGAAATCGCATACAGACACGAGCCCTCAACTTCCCCACCTCCGGAAAAAAGGCAAAAGAATAATTACGCACTAATGTACGACGATTCAAACCGAAAACTGTGCGAAGGGATTAAAACATGGAAAGATATCAGAGTAGTTGAAACGAATAAATATGATAACGTTCAATGATGGCATTGCTGTCTCTTATTCAACGAAGAACATATGTTTTTGTGTTTTTTTTAACTTTGTTTCGTTTGTTTTATGTCCCCTCATGCCCTTTTATTGTCCCCTCTTCCTTAGTCCCTTGTTGGCAATAAAGAAACAGGGTCGTTTCGACTGCTTGGTTTGTTAATTGGTTGTATTTATTCGAGGTGAGCGTTTGTTACAATTGCTTGTTGTTTGTTACTGTGAAAAGTTGTTGAAAATTTGTTGAAAAAACTGTTATTGCTTTGTTAAAAGCAAGTCGTTGTTAATTCCCCCGTTCGAGCGGGAATTATTGTTTTTTGCTATTGGAAAAAATATTTTCTGTGCGGCGTTGAGCTGAAAATTTTGTGAAATTTTGTTACGGCGTTTTGCCGGTTTTGTATAATGGAGCAGTTAAATACTCCAGAGTTGTCTTCTCTATGGCAGGAGGACACACCGAGGAAGACCACAAAAGAAATATTCACCAAAGAAAAATAATGAAAAATGTGTACCTAGTACATCACTTGTGACTCCTGGTAAAGAAGAAAACAAGTCGGTTCTTAAACCGCAAGATAAGAAAAGTTCACCTGTTAAACTGAATGTAAAGCTGAATATTGTGGCGGCAAGCCTGGCAACTGGCGAGTCTCCAGCAAGTAATGCAGCGTCGCCGGAAAAAAAAAATTGCGGCGGCAGTTAGAACCAAAACATGGCAAATAAATACAGAAAAGCTGGATAAATACAAAAATGTGTTAACAAAGGAGGGGACGGAAATTAAAGTAGCCCCTCCACAAGTTATAGCTGCGGATATGCTTAAGAGAACCATAATTTATAAAACTTACCACGTAAAAGAAAAAAAATAATAGACCATGTAACAGAAAAAGAAATCGAAAAGTGCTTAAACCAATATGGAAGGACATATCTTACCTCACAAGAGGTGAGAAATACGCAACGGTGGAGGTCAGGATGGAGTCTGAAGAAAAAGCGTGACTCCATTCAGTTGACCCGCTAAGATCAGAAGTAACATCAACAATGTGCTACCAGAAGTAAATGCAGACTGACTCGTTGCAGCGGTGACACATGAATTAGAGGAAAAAAAATCAACCTGCTAGAGGCAGTTGTGACAAAAGAGAGGAACTGGATGGGGCAAGGCATAAAAATTATGGCCCTGACCCTGGAAGAAATTCCAGAAGCAATTCAAATGGGATAGACCAGACTAGTCATGGTTGAAGGGCGGAAATCACGTTGTGGAAAAAAAGGGCATGTAAGAGCCGAATGCAATCCCCCTAGAAAGAAGTCACAAGAAGAAGAACGAGAACCAGCAACACAGGAAGAAAAGAGTACGCCAGAAAACAGCGGCAGAGCATCAGAGACCAACAGCAAAAGTGGGGAGTGGTCCACAATATTAAGAGGAAAATTAAACCAACCTCACCAGAAAAAAGACCAATAAAGAAAGAAATATAAAAAAAAGGCAAGAAAGCCAATTAAATCTGGTGACAAAAAGAAAGTCTATTATTTGGCAGTTCGGTGTTCAAACGGCAGATTAATGAGCCTTTTGAACACCATTAATGAAGCCAAACAAATGGAAGAAAAATGCAAGGGCGGTTTCACGATTTACTGAATTGGTTTAATAAATTACAACATCCTAGCAAATGACTACAGGAACGATACAGGCCCTATAAGGATGGACATTTCACACTCAATTTACGAGGTCCTACTTCCTTCAACCCCACGAGACCGTGAAAAAGAAAAAGAGGCGGACTCCCCTCCGTCTCCCGCCATCGATTAAGAGGTAAGACTTAATGGCTATTCACGTTGTTGTGTAAATGTATGTGGCCTAACGTCGAGTTGGAAGCAATAACGCTCCCTAAATGACGTTAGGGCACGCAATTTGGATGTAATTGTTGCTACTGAAGCCTGGTTAAAGGGGCCAAGAGATCTGCTCCCGCTCCTGGACTCTCTTTTACTCTCTTTTACTCTCTTTTACTCTTTTACTTGTTTCAGTAATTTGACTGTGGCCATGCCGGAGCACCGCCTTTAGTCGAGCAAATCGCCCCCTAGTACTTATTCTATCGATCTCTTTTTGCCGAACCGCTAAGTTACGGGGACGTGAACACACCAGCATCGGTTGTCAAGCGATGTTGGGGGACAAACACAGACACACAAACATACACACACACAGACTCACACACACACACACACATATAT
>NC_068997.1:37837143-37842143 GCF_001194135.2 Octopus bimaculoides
CCACTCACAAGGCTTTGGTCGGCCCTAGGCAATAGTAGAAGACACTTACCCAAGGTGCCACGCAGTGGGACTGAACCCGGAACCATGTGGTTGGTAAGCAAGCTACTTACCACACAGCCACTCCTACGCCTATGGACGGTTAAGAGAAATTTATTTCTCCAGGCCGCCCTGTGGGTAGAGGTGAGGTGTTGGTCCTGTTAAAAAGAAACCGAGTTTCAGAGAAAATGTTGATTTTTTTTCTGACCCAGAAGGTAGGCTGATCGTCTTGGAAAGACAATCAGACTGGTTGCAATTTACGCGCCCAATTCTGGTCAATGTGACTATTTTCATGACCTGGAAAAGTTTCTGGGTACGTTTTGTTAGGAGACTTTAACACTATTCACAATGCACGCGTGGATAGTGTTGGCTCGAACACAGATAGGAGAACGAATCCTAGCTTCCGGGATCCGCTAAGTCACTTACAGCTGGCAAATCCATATAGACTGGAATTCCCGAACGCCCCATTGTGGACATGGTCAAGTGGTGACGGGTCTTCAAGGTCTTACATATAATTTTAATTAGAAAAATAGACTAGGATATAGCTAAGTGTCCTCAATTCCACCCGGTCAGCTACAGTGATCACAAGTTTATCCTTTGTATGCTGAACCTAGATAAGCTATATAGTCCCTTTTGGTGATTGAAGAGTACAAGAACCGGATTAAGATGTTGATACAGAGGGCATTAACCGGAATCATTATTAACAACAAATGGTAGTATGCCCTCAAACTCGCAACCCTTCAACAAATGAAGAAGGTCTTAGAAGCAGCATTGCCCGGAAAGCCGCCTGTTTCTGTGTCTGCAATCGCACGGGCTCTAGATGGAATATTGATAACTATGAAGTTGGCCGTTGATGTTGCAGATGCAAGAAATACCAACAAGATCTCTGGAAAAGCGTTATGAGTACGCACATTGTTTCATGGAAGAGGGAGCTGTTGGCCATTGCGTATTCATTGATGAATGCGGGTACAACATTTGGACGAGCGGTCTTTTGGACGAGCTCTTCGAAGCTTTCCTGTTCGCTGAGTTGTCAACTGACAGCGTGAGGAAAACTGCAACGTCACTTTCGCGGTGTCGGGAGGAATCGGCCTGGTTCACCACTCCATTGCGAACGATACCGTTACATGAAACTCTTTCGAGGAGTTCTTGGTGGAAACAGTTCGAGCATGTGCTGACATGTTCCAACCGGATGAATCTGTCTAGTTGATATCCGACAACGCGCGACCACACGTTCGTGCCTAGCTCCAAGCTGACGCCGACCCACGGATCAGTCTAAACTACTGCCTCCCTACTCACTGTTTCTTAATTTTACGGAAGTGGTGCATTCTGCCTTTAAGGCGGCTGTCAAGCGGGACCTAGCTCGAGCTGAGTTGCAACAAAAGGATTGGCGACCAGACAGCTGCAGAAGACGCCTCAACCGCCAGAAAATAGACGGCTAAACCCTCTGAAACGAACTCTCCTTATCAAGACTGTAAATCATTAATTATCTCACCCTTTCTCCGATGAAAGAAAAATGCAAAATCAAAGAAATATACACTTTTCTCAACAAGACATATTATGGAAAGGAAGAACACATATCATAACATAATGTATTCAAAATCTAAGAAAATGAGCATTTGTTGTAATTGCGAGTTTCTCAAAAAAGATTTAAAAGGCTGGAATGCGATTTCATGAAGTCGTTAACAATAAATAGATGTACCTATTCAAAAATAAAAGAATACAGAGAAAAAGACATGGACACAATAGAGTGCTTATAGCATAAACAACGGATGAAAACATAATTATTATAACAATGATCATGAGATAAATTCAAAATAGTTATCGTGCTAATTTGATTGCTCGAAATGTTAAATAGATTGCTCCGAAACGAATTTGGATGCTCGAAAAACGCTTCCTCGCATTCCGACTAATTTGAATGCTTTCAACGGGCATTTCAATTACAATGATGTAAATGCTAAATTCTTTGACCGAAGTCCGAAATTGAATGGTCGAAAAACGAATTTGAATGACAAACTTCATAGTGCTATATTTTTTCGCGACTTTGAATGACCCGATTATCAAATTGAATGGCAAACGTACGAAATTGAGTGCAAAAACCTATAATATCGTGTCATTTAAAGTGATATATTAATGCACAATTAATGCGTATTTCTTTGTCTATATTTATTAGTGTTTTATTTACGTGCATGTAGAGAGTATTATATTTATGTCGGGTTTATTTTAATGCGTTTGTCTTTCACCTCCACCCCCCTCTCTCTCTATGAGTTTGTTAACCTGCATTTAGCGCCTAGTTTTCCGTCGCAAAAAGGCATTATTTGGCACTGCTACTTGGTGCTAAAATGGGTATAGTGCCAAATAACTCTACCAAATGACCGGTGCCCAAACAGCTGCGCTAAATTATGCAAGTTCATTAATGCACTGCAGCTTAGTTCTCTAGCAGTTAATAGGTAGGGTCATTCATGTTAAAATCTCACCTGAGTATTCTCTCTAAATGTTAATTACTCCGGCTCATTTCTGTGTCCGGTACAAATGCTGAAAATCCTTACCCATTTGTATCTTTAACTTATACAATGGGACTGGACATGAAACGCCGTGCTTGTGAAACGAACATCTTAACTATACAGACATATATATGATGTTGGTTTCAGATGTTGGTTCAGTCAGCAATTTCTGGAGAGAAGTAAGTCGATTGCATTGACCTTAATACTCAATAAGCACCGGTGCTTATTTCATGTCTCCGTAAAGATGAAAGGCCAAGTCGACCTCAGCGCAATTCAAAATTCATCATATTGAAGACAGTGTTCGAGTAAGCCATTACAGTTAGGAAGCCAATGCTGAATAAAGGAAGTTATTGTGAAACGTTATGTAAAATAGGACCAACATGTAATTCATATTAAGGGCAAAGTATATTGTGCTTCCATCCTCAGCATATAATGTACTTCCATACCATATGAGCTGAAAGTGACATTGCTGAACGTGGAGGTTATATATGTTTGTTGTATGTTTTGATATCATATAAATCATTCCCTGCAGAGTATGCCTTGCGGCATATCCAAGTCCTGTGTGTCCATCCCGACGCCCTAAAACAACAATGCAACAGTATCAATACAAAGGAGAATCAACACAAAGTTGTTCTCTAAGGTGAGTGAAAAAGGATAACGCAAGGGTGTAAACGAGAAGAGCCAGCATCCAGGCTTTGCATGGTGATAATGGCAGCACAGTGCAGGCCACCTTCTCATGCTGGTTGGCCGAGAAAAACGAAGTTTTTTTTAAAATGCTTCTATGCTTCTAGAAATATTTTTTCGCTTAAAATTGTGTCCCCACAGAGCAAGGAAAAAGTTGGGTTTAGTGCTTATAATTCTGGTCTAATAAATAACAAGTAGAACAATTCATTCAACAAGAACAACTCTCTAAAGAAAATAAGATAGTCACTGAGCTTCGAGTTAGAGAGCAAATGTAGAATCTCTGGGAAAGGAGACGATAATATTGACCATCTCTAAAGTGAATGCGGTAAACTAGCAAAAAGTGCAAGTATGATAGTGTAGGTAAAAGAGTTCATTAGGATGTTAACCAAGTGTGTGGATACAAAGCAGCGAGAAATTTGTATGAATACGAGCCAGAGGCTGTGATAGAGAATAAAAATTGCAGGATTCTATGCAATTTCCCCATAAAAACTGAGCATATTGTTGAAGCAAGCAGACCAGATTTGATTATAGATGACAAAAGAAGTTAGTGTAATATCATTAGCTTTGCAAAACTATGCTGTAATAGAGTGGATACCAAAGAAATTGAAAACAAAAATTGTGAAATAGTGTGACAGCCAGGGAGATGAGATTTTGGAAGACCAGGATAGCAATTATTCGTGTGGTAATTGGTGCACTTGGTAACATTCCCAAACTGATACCTAAGAGGCTGAACGATATTGGAACTGAGACTCGCGTTATCGACCTGTCGAAAAGTGCAATCCTGTGTTCTACAAGAACCATAAGAAAGATCCTTGAAATTTGAGGAAATTTGTCACCAAATTTCAAGACAACACCTCTACTGACTAATATAGCATATAATAGATATAAAAATAACAAAATGTTTTATTTTCCTTAAAATCTCAAAGTGATTTATCAAAATTCCATTATCAATGAACAGAGGACTTACAAAGAGGTGTGGAGAGCGAAGAAAAAGTTATACAAAGATATAGTTATACGAAGAAAAAGTTATACAAAGATATAGTTATACGAAGAAAAAGTTATACAAAAAAAGTTATACGAAGAAAAAGTTATACAAAGATAAGATATACAAAGATAAAGTTTTAACCACATACAGTTAAAACCAGAGTAAGTTGAAATGTATTAAACAAGTACAAAGAAAAATACATATATATAAAAATGTGTAATAAAACATAATAATCAAAACCCAGTATAATTAAACAGAAAATAAAACAGGAAAAATATTTTGTGTTCTCAGCAACACTCGGTCGAAAAACCATTGGTTAGGTCACATACTTATCCTCTCACAATTTGTTGTACGTTGATGTCGTGCATCCCAAAGGTGCCTATTAGCAACTTTTTTCAGTTGGTTGGGTAGGTAACCACACCATTTGCCTTACTCATTTTTACAACTCCGAAATACCCCTTGTGCGTCAAATGTGCTATTTTGTCCATGGAATGTTGGTTTGATCATCGAAGGACGAGGAATTCAGCATCTTCCTCTTCATTATCATCATCATTACGCTGACAAAAAAGTATAATTGTGCTTTGAAAAGCTTTTCTTTACCCGTTTTTTCTTTTGTTTTCTGATGCAGTTCACATTTCTTTTTTTTTTTAATGACTTCTTCCTCTTTTATGCTTTTACATTTCCTTCTACAATTTGAATGCTTTCTGTGACAATCTTTATTTCTTACTCGTGAAAGAATATTGGGCTGCCTGTTTGCTTGTTTCCAGGACCTGGCATGAGGTGACGCGGTGACC
>NC_068997.1:37844604-37847184 GCF_001194135.2 Octopus bimaculoides
TTATCACTTCTTATTTTGAACTAATAAAATATCTTACAGTCGAATCGCGCTCTTCGTCTTGACTGTTTACCTTTGTGAAGAGTTACGTCAATCCATTTAAAATTATTATTATTATTATTATTATTATTGTTCAGTAGTTTTATTTTTATAACGTGCTTTCACTTCACTACCGAGCGCAGCTCTGTGCGCCTTGGGTATGTGCTGTGGTTTGCTGTGATGCTCTTATGTTTACTGTATTGAAAGTGTTTTGCGTAGAGTGTGTGCAGTACCCAGTAGTGCAATTTTCTGTATGTTATATATATTTGTAAGTCCTGATGTTTTTGTTATGTATTTATCTGAATATTTTTTTATTATACCTAAGGCATAAAATAGATAAGTACAACCTCTTGAGTACGAAACAGCCCGGCTATGGAAATTGAAGAAGGTGAAGATAGTGGCAATTATTGTTGGTTCCTTGGAGACAGTATCAGAAGGTATCAAGCGGAATATAAAAGAAATTGGAACAGAGTTCCCAGTGAAACTGTTACAAAAGGTTTGTCTCCTTGGCACGGCCAGAATAATCTGGAAAGTATTAGATAGCTGAAAAGAATGGGTAGCATGGTACTGTAAGCTACAGGTAGCAAGCCCGTTACGCATGCAAGTCTCCAGGAGTTCCAACAAAAGCTGTGATAAAAAAGAAATAATAATAATAATCGTTTCTTTATTGGCCACAAGAGCCGAACACAAAACAAATAGGGACTATACAATACAAGGGACAAGTGGAGTGTTGAACAATGCCGTGTTGACAATATATAACAAAACAATTAATAAAACAATTAAACAATAAAATTCTCCAAAAGGGGGAAGTTTCTCGCAAGGACAACCGAGGAACCCCCCACATTCTGGTTACCCCAAGCGCCAGATGCCCCTCAGCAATCACCTCTCTCCTTCTCAGCTCCACCGGTTTACAAACGAAAGTTCAGAGCAGGCCCATTCACACGGGCCATCTTCTCTACATTCACCCACCTTTCAACGAATTTACTGGGAGTTGGGGCAGAACTTACCCCTCTATTCTCACTTTCCTTTTGAAGTGGAACTTGAAAAAGTCGATGTGGTTGGCTGAAGAGGAAGGTATCTGTCTTCAGTCCTTTCAGTCTCGTCCACCACACTACCTCCTTCGCCACAATCACCAGAAAGAGGAAAACTGCCTTTCCTTCTGTTGTGGCGGACGCCCCCATGCGAGGAGTGGGATGGTCCACTACTAATAAATAGTGGACTGACACCGTCAGTAAAGTCGGTCCGCGAAGTTTCTTTTGATTGTGGCAGTGTGTTTTTTAAAATCTTTGCGATTCCGTTGATGTGGGTGTGATATAGTTGTAATTGTTAGGGGTCTCCCCTCCTGGGTGTGCCACGTTTGTTGCTTGACGGAGTTGCTGTTTTGATGGCGATTGTTTGTTGGGTTGTGTTTTTTCTTCCCAGTTGTGGGGGAGCCGGAGGGAGGAGGTGAAGTGAAGGTTGGACCGGCGGGTGGCCGTCGTTGTGCGGCTGCAGCTGTTGGAGGAGCGGAGGTGGAAGCTTTGGAAGAGGTTCGAGAGGTTAAAGTTGGGCCAAGAAGGCTGAAGGGGAGCGGTGGGCTACTGAAGAAGGAGGGCCGCAACCTTGAGTTGGCGCCCCCAGTTGACTTAAGAAAGCTTCCTTTCTACCCTTGTAGAATACAGCTGTAAAACAGGTATAAAATTTATTATACTTACAGCAAGGAAGAAAAAAGTCAATTCGCAAGGATTGGAATTAAACTTCGAACAGATAAAATCTAAACCAAAAGCAGCAACAAAAATAAATATACTTATGGTACATTAACAACTTCGAGGAACAACTATTAACACGCCTTTATATAACCAATATGTCCGCCAGCTGGATACTCCATATTATAAGTATAATAAACCTAGCGTGAATGGAGCAACAAAAGCATCAGCATCAAGGTACAGAAGCAGGACATCAGCAACAGATATCCTAAGATCTCACTAAACGAGTATCTTCAGATCCTACAAGACAGATAACGTGTGTCACCTGTGTGTTAGATTTTTTAAAAACAATGCTAAAATACTTCGAGAGCCAATACAGTCACAAAACGGCTATGTATACGTTTAGTCGTCGCAGTTTGAACTGCTTCGCTGAAAAGTTATGTTGTTCATAAGGACTTTTGAAATAAGGAAAATATGGAACTTTAGCACACAGATGACTACCAAATATCTATACTATAAAAGGCAAATTTTCTGTGTGTGTGTGTGTGTGTTTAAAATTCATACATTTACACAATTCCAAATTTCTTGGATTAAACAATCGCAATTAATATTCTAAATACAATTTGTTAGGTCACTGCGTCATTTTTTCACTCCAAAAATTTCCTAATAATGAATAAAATCCATAAAACTACAGCAGTAAACATTTTCTCCCTAATAAAATCTAATTTCCTCTTTCTAATACAAATCCTTTCAACTCCTACTTTCTCTTATGAACATTTACGATCAATCCAACAACAAATACAAAAAGATCAAAACTGAAACAATCACATTTCGATACTCTAATGACAGATACTAAAAC
>NC_068997.1:37847260-37860042 GCF_001194135.2 Octopus bimaculoides
ACCGTCCTTCACCATCGAGACATCTTTCTCAAATACGATCAACAAACATTTATTCCCTACAAACTGTGAGTTTTTTTTCAAAATCTTTTCGTAAATCTTGAGATTAACACCCGCATCATTACCTACCTAACCCTAACAAACCCTAACCCTAACACTGTAGTGAAAATCGTACGGGTGTTAATCTGAAAATTTAACAATCTTTTTTAAAACACTTTTACTTACTAACATCTTTTTTATTTAGTGTGTGATGCCCATATATATATACACTTAAGACTTAGTTGTGGGTTGGCAGTTTGATCGGCAGAGGTCATTATTATTATTATTATTTATTTATTAGTATTATTATTTTAAATTTTTCCCACAACGGCGGCTTCGGGCAGGTGGAGAATAGTCGATTATATTGACCCCTGTGTTCAACTGGTACTTATTTTTTAGACCCCCGAAAGGATGAAAGGTAAAGTCAACTTCGGCGGAATTTTAACTCACACACTCATACATACAAATATCTGTCCTTCTCTTCCAAATACGATCGACAGTCAAACATTTATTCCTGACAAACTGAATTTCTTTAATATCTTTCTTAAAACGCATTTACTTACTACCATATATAGACACAGAATACACATTACTACACACATACATACAAATACCTGTCTTTTTTTTTATTTAGTGTGTGTGTGTGTTGCCCATCTTAATATATAATGCTCAAGTTCTGTACTTACTAACATTTTTTATTTAATGTGTATGCGTGAGTGTGTTGCCCATATATATATACACTTAAGACTTAGTTGTGGGTTGGGAGTTTGATCTGCAGAGGTCATTATTATTATTATTATTATTATTATTCATATTAACACCCGCACGATTTTCACTAGAGTGTTAGGGTTACGGTTTTTGGGTCAGGGTTACGGTTTTAGGGTTACGGTCTTACGGTTACGGTTTTAGGGTTAGGGTTACGTAATTATGCGGGTGTTAATCTGAAAAATCACCGAAATGTGAAAACTACCGACCTTCCCATCTGTTATGACTTGTTGTTCTGTTTAACATGTATATAGATTATGCCTCCAAACAAGAGAGCTTGCTGGGGAAAGAAAGCAACCGGTTTAAAAAGACACCAACAGACTGCAGCAATTCACCACATTCCAGAAGCTGCTTTGAACATAATGCAAAACGGTGCATCATCATCTACTGCCCAATCTGATAGAATTCTGGCAGAACTGTGTAGCAACAGATCGCCAGCAATTGCTTCATCAGAAATTGCCGCCCTACTTCCTGCGAAAAGGAATTACCCTGCTATGTATAATCAAGGCAGCGCAAAAAGTTGTTTTGTACAAGCAATTTGTATAGCCAATTAGACGGATGAAATTTACGTACACTTAATAATGTTACACAAAACAGCCTTCAGACTTTCCCTATTAATTTCGTCTTTTGAATTATGAACATATTTACATCATAAGGGTTTTTTCATTGTAAGGCTTTCTTTTTTAGTTGATTTTCACCTAGCAAGACTTATCGTAGATGGCGTAATAAGTCACACCCGGAGAACGTCGGGTTATACTGCTAGTCATATGATAAACCCACACCTTTTTGCATGTTAAAAATGGCAATAAAAATTGTGATAACAGCAAAATTAAAGCTATTATGGAAGTTAAGAAGCGCATTATTCCATTTGTAACAGGCACGACTGGAGCAATACATAGTTTTATCTGTAATAAAATTGATTCATTATCTATAAGGATAGACAGGCTATTTCCAGAAAATAGCAACACTAGGATATATAAATATTGTCCAATCATTCTCACACATTATTTATTAATGATTATTCATGTTTTCCAAGATCTCATTTATTACTTTTGACGAAATGGAGCCAAGATAATAATTATATGTTTACATTTTATAATTTGGCAACTGAATAAAATAAGAAAACTTACCGAGATTATCTAATCCAAAGGTAAATGGTACGATGGTAAAGAAAAGAGCAACTCCTAATAACATTTTTTATATGCCAGCAAACCAAACCTGTAAATCCATGAAATTTTAATAGATTACAACATTTTCTCTTCTGCAAATAAATATAAGAATATTTTAACATTCATAACATATATTCATTCTTTAATCAAAGACGAAGTTTACCTCAGTGTCACACTTAATTTTCTTTTCCATTCATGGGATTCTTTTCTCATTTTTAGTTTTTGAATAGAGATACATTCCATTAGGTTTTTTTCAAAGCGGGAAATTTTTAATAGAAACACACTTTAAAAATTATAGGGTATTAATAAAATTATTTATATTACAGTACATAAATATTTATGCTTGATCTAATAAATGAAACATTGTTATAATTAACTTTGCATGCAGAACAGGGAGATTCAAAACAATGGCTTACTCCTAATGTTTTATTGGTTTAGCAAACATCATGCATCAACATATATTTTGCGGTAAATTTGACTGAAGGTCGAAATATTGTGATGTCACAAAGTTTCTTATGCCAATGAAGTGGATGTGTTGGGAACAAAAACCGTCTAAAGAGGTGTTCTCCGAACCGAAGGCGAATACTACAGTGATTTGCACAAACACTATCGAATTTTCCAGAACGTATTACGAAAAGTATATTTAGTAGATTCTCGCTGTCCTGCGTGCACCTAATGGCTTATTATATCGTCATTTAACCGTAAATATCTTGTAAGAAATTTACTTTTACTGAGTTATCATAAAACTGTAAAACAGGTTGATGAAACTAGATTTTTTTCTTTTCTTCACTCTCTTCGTGTAAGGTATGAAAACTCGACGTTACAAATAAATGTGCTGCTCTCATCGATTCGATTACTTTAATAATAATATTCTTGACGTTTCCAAATGTTGTTAATTCATCACAAAACAAAACTTCTTGATTGCTTACACGTTGCAAACACAAAGTATAAAAGGAATTAATCTCTTTCTTTCAGAGAGAATTAAATCATTTGATACTACCAATTATTCCATTGTGTATAGTTTGAAATGCTATAAATACTTTCACCTGCTGTTCTCAGTCTCATAAACTCTTCTTTAGTAGTGAAGTCACTAAACATCATTCATATCATATCACTTGTACTGTGTATGACACACCTATTGACTCGTCAAATTGTAGTCACATATCACTTACTTACTCTTTAGCTGGAATTTGCATATGAGATAAAATTGCATATATACTTCTTGTATTGGTATTGTCTAATAACTGTCTTGTGTTGCTGAGATAATCTTAAATTTGTTCTAAAATCTGTTAAATGAGCAGTCCTCACCTTCCATAAAGATTTCTTTCTGACTACTCAACATGAATTTTTTCCAAGCAAGTAAGTAAGTTTGAAAGAAGTACTAGTGATATTTTTAGATTTTACTATGTTACATTTCTAATAAAAAAACAGCTTCTGGAGATATAGACTTCAGTTTATTAATTTTCTACTTTCTTATTTCCAAATTAAGTATGATTAGACTGGAAATGATGCCAAACGCGTTTTTTTTTTCAATTAGAACACAAAATGAAAAAGTATCGAGAAATATATATATATGCGTGTGTTTGTGTGTGTGTGTGTGTGTGTGTGTGTGTGTGTGTGTGTGTGTGTGTGTGTGCATGTGTGTGTGTGTGTGTGTAATAATATGAGAGGTTTTGGTATCCAGAAGACGCAAAACGCAGGTAAGGATATGTAAGAGCTACGCAAGGACCACTATTAAACCCCTGGTTCAATAATAGTATGAATGCGGAGTCTAAAGCAGGGCGTGCGTGAGCGTGTATATATGTTAAATAAAATAAGACAACAAGGCCAAGGCAATGTGATATTTCTGGGACATTTACAAGACCAACAACTGTAATACCACCTTTCTCTTTATAAATATCCTAGAAATATCACATTGCTTTGGCCTTGTTATCTTATTTTATTTAACATATGTATGTATGTAAGAATGTTTGTAGGTATGTATACGTGTATATACAAGGTATATTTCAGAAGTTTTGAGACTTTTCAGAAGAGACAACTATTAATTTCAAAAAAGTACAAGACGTTAATCTCCAACTGAGCAGGATCCTCTAACTTCAATGCACTTGTAGCGCTCCAGCCACTTCCTGAAGGCTCCATGGAAGTCTTCCATTGTGAAGGTGTCTAGGACTCATGTCACAGCATCCTTCATTGTATCATCGTATCAATTTGGTAACCAAATAATTGGTTACCAAAATTGAATTGTGAATTGGTGTATTGTCCTGGTGCAGGTGTCACCAGCCCGTGAGGAAGAGCGCTGACCTTTTGCAATGAAATCTCTTCATGATCTCCTTCAAAACCCCCACAAAGTACTTTTTGTTGATCACCTGGCCAGGAAATCTCAGCGGATGTAGAAATTCCCTTGTTGTCGAAAAGGGATCATCGTGAGCTTCCAGGTGCTTTGCTTAGCCTATAGGTCTGGGGGAGCCAGAACGCTTCCATTGGAGATTGTGTCTCTTGGTCTATGGATCATAACAATTGATCTAGTTTTCGTCAAAGGTCATCAGAAACTCAAGTTCTCTTGGATTTCAGGTAATGTGCTCAACTATTTCTCTTCTGTCCCTAACGAGTCTTTCCGTCTCTTCGTCACTGAGCACTCTATGATCAAACAAATTTTGTGTATGTTCAGATCTTCTTGAATTATTCTGTGTACAGGTAACATATCAATTCCAAACTGTATGACTTTTGTCTTTGTAGGCCTCACCCAGATGTTCTGACGTCACGTTCTCCCACACATCTCATCTCTATCGTCCTTGGATCTCTCTTGAGCCAGTGAAAAACTGATGCGTGGGTCATACAAGTTAATCTATAAACAGTCTGTTACTTCCAGATAGATTTTACGTCCCGAAAGCATTCTGCTAACTAGTCAGCTATGTAAAACAGTATTTAGTAGGGTGTGTTCAAAGTTACACCCCATTCTTTCAATCTGGCATAGCAAAGGCTGACATGTCATCTTATTGTAAGGATATACTTTGACTGCCTCTCCTAAACAGTTTCAAAACTTCCGGAATGCACTTCGTGTATATGTATGTTTATCAGACAGTACAAATATTAACACTCCGACTTATAGTTCAAGTTTAAATGTGAAACAATGAAGAAACAAAATTTGGTTCTACATTCCATGAAGCTGAAACTTTTCGAAAATATGTTTCACTTGGAGCATTTTACTATGAGAATACTGCCCATGATGAGATGTAAAATATGTATGTGTGTTTGAGGGTATAAATGAGAATACTGCCCATGATGAGCTGTAAAATATGTATGTGTGTTTGAGGGTATAAATTCGCGTGTGTTTATAAGTATAAATGCACGTATGTTTGTGGGTATCGTTGCTCGCTTATGCTGCATATTTGTGTGTGCATAGGAGGGGAAGAGAGAGAAAGAGAGAGAGAGAGAGAGAGAGAGAGAGAGAGAGAGAGAGAGAGAGAGAGAGAGAGAGAGAGAGAGAGAGAGAAGGACAGAGAGACAATTGGAGAGAGAGAGAAAGATATAAGTGGAGATCTTATGCCAGTAAAGCTATCAGTTTTCCACTATCACATTGCTTGAATCTTCCTCGTTTTGTCTAAAGAGCACTCTCGGATCCGGGTTTCACTTTGTTCACGCATAATGCCAGGATGATTTCGAATATGTGAGTAAATTTTGGAAAACATTCGTTCATAAATGATAACGGTGATTCGACAAAAACCAAATATCAATACTTATACATATAGTTTTAAAATAAAATAAAATACAAATATAAATCAATGATCGTCATTCAGAAAAGGTTCGACGATTCCAATACTGCTTGCGTGCAGAGGGTTTCAACCTCATGCTCAAGACGCTTCAGTTCTTCAGCTAATATATACATACATACAGGCATTATAGTAAGGCATTATAGTAAGGTATTATAGTAAGGTATTATAGTAAGGTTGCAATTTAAACGGTTACTAAGCGATACATTAGAAGCATGTGTAGGTCTATTTGAAGTTGTATGTATACAAAAAGGAATTAAAGGTAATGTTAATGCTACTTCTTAATAATCATTATTATTATTATTGAGTGAGAAAGCAGTGCATGCCATCAAAGTGACACTAGGGTAAAATATACGAAGTCCAATATACTCATCATGACTACCCATCTGATAACGGTACACCAGGCCCATGCATCACAGCTATATATGCGTGACATGGTAATCACATATATTCAGATCGAGTAGCTCATCCCACTCAAAAGGTCCCCGTATAAGTGTTGTTTAAGGATGTTGAACGAAGTGCCCATGTTCCCGGAGTTGAATCATTCGAACCCCAAAGAATTCCTCTCAACAAATGGATATGATATCCCCCTACTACTTCTGATCAGATGCACATATCATGCTCAACTTGTTAAAGTCAAACAACTGACATGCAAATCGGTGGTAGTGAGCAGAATATTTGCTTTAGCCCATGTTTAATACCAAGACAAAACAATGTACGTGGTAACACTTACAATCAGTTAAGATCAGAAGCCATGAGAGCCACTGCCTGGTATTATTATTATTATTATTATTATTATTATTATTATTATTATTATTATTATTATTATTATTATTATTATTATTTACTCTTAAACTGCATGTTTGTTACAGTCATTCGCCGAGACACAGCCAGTGTCCTACTGTGAGTGAAGGAGAAGAGATATTACAGTATGACTGAAAGCTTGGGGAGTGCAAGTGACAGGGACAGTAGCGAAATATCTTCATGTAATACAACATACATTTAAATTGATAGGGTTTTTCTAAGGTTGTGGGCAGTTCTTGTCAGCACAATCTATTGGATTTCTCTGAGATACGGTTCTCCTGGGATATTATCTAGACGTTTCTGACATCCATTTCTTATCATAAATAGGCCACCCACAATAACAGGAACAGTTCTCCCTTTCAGATGCCACATCTTTTGCATTTCAATTTCTGGGTCCTTACATTTAAGTATTAAATTGTCAAATTCCTTTACAGATATATTTTTATCAGTGAGAACACTTACATCTATTAGTCTACAAGTATTTTGTTCTCTGTCTTTATATCCTGGATCGTTCTGTCGGTGTTGACTGGAAAATTCAAAGGATATTGACATTTTTACCTTCAACTATTGGCTCAGGATGGTGTTCATACCTGTAAGCAGGAGTGATGATTTTGTAGTGTTTACATATTTTCCAATGTAAATACTGCCCTACCCTATCGTGGTGATTTTTGTATTCGTTTGGTGTCAGCACAGGACATCTCGAAACGAGATGGTCTATTGTTACATCAAATTTATCGCAGAATCTGCATTTAGGGTCAGAATCGTTTTGAAGAACGTTAGCCTGGTAGCTTTGTTCTTGTGCCGCCAATATGAAACCTTCAGTCTCTGCTTTCAGTCCTGAGCTTCTCAGCCACTAATGGGTTGTTACTTGGTCTACATCAGCATTTTAGCTTCGAAGTATATACTGTCGATGCAGAGGCTTCTGGCTTCACCGCTCTTCAATTTGTTTCTGCTCTTTCTTTCTGGCAGTCTGTTTGATCCATTTTGCTTGTTTAGTGGCAGTGGTTTCAGGTTCTTCATCTAATTCAGGGTTAAATGCAAGTTCCCTTGCGAATTTGTAAGCTTGTTTGACAATAGAATGTTATTTCTTGCTGCTTTCATGTTTGCATACAAGTCGAAGCATCCAGTCCTCTGTACTACGTAAGTACTTGCCCATTGCTATCGTGGAGGTCTTATAGCACAGTTCTACCTGAATCATTCCCCTTCCCCCACTATTTCTAGGTAGGTGCAGACGATCAACGTCTGTGTTTGGGTAGTGCATGTTCTTAGATGTTAGTAGTTTTCTTGTCTTCCTGTCCAGGCGTTGGAGCTCTGTTAATCCCAGTTAATGATGTTAAAATTGTATTGGACTACTGAAAGTGCCAGGGTGTTCATGGCTTCGAAACGATTTTTGGAGTTTAGTTCAGCTTTTAGTATGAGTCATTTTCTTCTGTAATACTCCTTTCGTATTTTTTCTTTCATAGTAGCATTTTGTATACCGTCTCCTTTGTTTATACTCAGATATTTATAGCTTCCTTGTGGGTAACGCTCCTTGATTGTAGTGTCGGTATCTAATTTAATGGAAACTGTTTGTTTGAGCTTTCTTCTTACAAAAGTTGCTTTAGCACACTTATCAAGGCCAAAATCCATCCCGATGTCATTGTTGAACTCTTTAACAGTTGTTAACAGCCCTACTAGCCTTTTGTCATTCCTAGCAAACAGCTTCAGACCGTCCATATAAAACAGATGATTTATTATAATATTATACATTTCGAACCCATACCTGGTGTTACTCAGTTCGTTTGAGATTGGGATTAGTACCATACAAAGGAGTAGTGGGGAGAGAGAGTCCCTTTGAAAGATGTCTCGTTTGATACTGATTGGCTCATCCTATCACTATGGTTTAGGAGACGTATATTCCACTTGGCCATACTACCTTGTAAACGTTTGGAGACTACAGGAGAGATCATGTATATCAAAAGGGCCTCAAAGAGCCAATTATGTGGGACACTATCAAACGCTTTCCTGTAGTCTATCAGGTTCTTGATGCTCCGGCAATTCTCTACAACCATTTTATTTATGAGTAATTGGAGTAATTGGACTTTGCATCCATAATAAGTCCTTTTACAACCTTTTTGAGCCTGTGGCAGGACAGCGCTCTGTTCCAGGAAAGTGTGTATTCTTTCAGTTAGTATGGATGTGAGGATAATATTATTATGACCACTTCCTCGGCGAAGGCGGAGATATTGTTTTTAGTCGTTTGTTTGTTTGTTTGTGGACAAGATATCTCAAGCACTGCTAGATGGATTCGGATGAAACTTTCAAATTATGTTTGGCCTTGTGACTGGCATGAACTGATAAGATTTTGGAATCTATCCGGTACCGGAAAGAGATTCTGGATAATTTTTCCTGTTTTTTTACTTAATTTTTGAAAGCGGTCGGGTTCATTTTTAGTATTTTCGTTTGTGAGAGTAGTCAAGTTTATTCCAGATATTCTCATTTTAAAAATCACCTCCGGCTAATCGTTGATACAACGTTGTTGTTGCTTTGGCAGAGGTTTGTGATCCCTGAGTGTTCTTCTTCTTATCATTATTCCTTCGTAACACAGTGTAGGTAAAAATGCACCGGAATCTTTAGTCATCTGTCAAGTTACAAGGACCTCAGACATAATACTTTCCTTAAGATGTGCGCTGTGCCCAATAAGGCTACTTTTGCAAAACCATCAATTTTGCATGGGATTTCCAGTTGCCTTAATAAGTCTTGAAGTTTCAACGCTCTGATCACTACTGGTATCACTTTTACATTACCCTCTCGCATTCCATGCAGTCTCGCCATTTCCACTTTCAAATCGAAGTACTTGGTGATTTTTTTCAACCTCTTTACTCATGTATGGCTACATGAATGATCTGACAGTATTTGTCTCTCTTATTCAATATGACAACATCCAGCCGACAGTTTTCTATTATGCAACCTGTCTGAAGATCATAGTCCCAGAATATCGTTACTTTCGCATCCTCCTACATAACTTTATTTGGTACATGCTTATACCAGTTCTCTGTTACTTCATACTGGTATTTACGGGGCATAAAAGCCAATGAAGATACACACGCACTTTATCATGGCGGCGCTTGTATTTCTTTTTTTTTTGCAAGGCTCTCACATTCAGTTACCAAGTGGGTCACATTTTCCACTCTCTTTCCAGAGTCTACATTTCTGGCTGCCAGAAGTTTTATAGGTGTTATACTTCACTGAGTTTGTAGCGAGAGCCTGGTCTTGTGCAGCAATGATCAGGCTTTCGGTGTTACGCTTCAAATCACCATGCCCACGATGCTGTATTATCCTTAACGTCCTGTGTATTCCTTTCAAACTGTCCATGCATTCTCATTTCAAGAAGGTCATCTTTTCTATTCTTCTCAGCTGTTCGGTTAAACTCTTCCTTGCCCACCATTTCATCTGCATTTACACACATATCTTTCGCGGCATATTTCAGTAGGTCTTCATCACTATTTATCAAATACTCGGCAAGCGTTCTCCTTTTACTCCTTATACAATAGTCTATACTAATTAGTCGTCTGCCACCATTCTTTCTTTTCATATACAGTTTTTACGTTTGCTTTAGGGTGTAGCGCCCCATGCAGCGTCATCAACTTTCTCGTCCTTCTATCCAGTGATGGAATTTTCTCCTTAGTCCATCTGAGGATGGACGCACTATATCTGGCCACCGCAATTGCCCACAAATTCATTGCGGTAATCAAATCTTTGGTATTCAGGTTGATTTCAACACCATCTTCACCCATTTTTGATACGCCTCGCTGATCTTGACTTTCATTTCTTTGTGTAGAATGTCATCCAGTTCTAAAATCCCTAAATATCTATACCCACTACTGTCGGGTTCAACCATGGTCTCTCCTGATGGTAACTGAAATCCTCTGCAGAATGCATTCTTCTCTAATTTCATATTAAGTACTGAGAATTTTGTAACCCCATATTTCACACCGATGTCCCTACCACACTTCTGGAATGTTTTGGTTAAGGGATCTATCTGTTTTTCAAATTTTCCAAACAATTTAAGGTCATCCATAAACAGAAGATGGTTCAATGATGGGCTTTTCTTCCCACATCGGTAACCTATCTGAACTTTCCTAAGTGTCATTGTTATGGGTATTAGTGCAATTACAAATAGGAACGGAGGAAACAAGTCACCTTGGAAGATTCCCCTATTAATATTAACTTCTCCAAGGAATACATTCCTTGAGTACAATTTGGTTTTCACTCTTATATGCTATGCATCAGAAAATTTGTGATGTTGTCAGCAACACCAAACATCACTAAACATATTCAACGATCCAAGAATGAAGCATCATATCATATGGTTTCTTAAAGTCAGTCTAAGCAATAGACATGTTTGTATGATGTTTTTTACAATGCCTCAAAACTGTTTTATCGATGACCAGGTGATCCTTGGTACACTAAGTAATCTTCCTACATCCTTTTTGTTTCCTTTGTAGTATTTCTTCCTGTGCCAGGAAAGTGTATGTCTGCCGCACACATTCCAGTGAGTATCTTTCAGATTATATTTAGGCATGCTACGGTAGTTTCCCATAATATTCCCCTTTCTTTTATCTTTCATTATAAGTGTTGTCTTCTCAGTCACCATCCACGCGGGAACTGTACCTTTCTGGACACACTCATTCAATTGGGCTGCTAGTCTTTCATGCACCGCGTGGCATCTCTTCATCCAGAAGCCATGAATCCCATCTGGTCCGGGGGCTTTCTTGTCAGATACTTGTTAGATACCCACTTGTTTTTTCACGTTACCCGTGCTTATGACAAGATTCCTTTGTTTCTTTCCTCCTTGTAATTCTGTCTGGAGAGTTCCTATCCATATTGCATCCCTTTTATGTACCACATTATTTCCCCATCATCCGCTCCACAACTCTTTGACTTCATTTGCATCAGGAGCAACATTTTCCTCATTGTCACCTTCTAACGTTCGGAAGAATTGCTTCGGGTTATTTTGAACAATCTATTCTCGAACTGCTTATTTCTGTTCACAAATCTTTTGATCTTCTGGATTTTTGCCATGATCCTCTTTTTTAACTGCTCTATTACTGCATCAAACCAGTTCTTCTGTATTTTATATTTCTTCTCTAATTTTTCTCGGTCGGTATTGTACCCATTTTTCCAGTTTCCTCTTAACAATTGCTCAATTTTTCCTAGATCTTGCTTTGCCCACATTATGTCCCTTTCAATGCGTCGTTTCCACCATGGTTCTTTTGCTCCATCATTTTTTGTTATTTTAATTTGTAATTTCTCCTCAACAAGTACCGCAGTAGCTCGAAGAAGATTCCTTGTTTGTGTTATGTCCTCCGTCTGGATGTATGGTATAACAGTATTTATCTTTCGTGTTACTTTATTTATCATACTCCTATCTACCCATCCCATATTCCTGGGAACTTTTTTCTTCTGGGGCATTCATCAAGTCAGCAAGACGTCTTTGAATTTCAAGCAATTCATTATCTAGTTGGTTCATTTTCCCTGCATGTCCACCCACCGCAGTATCGGGGTTTACTGTATAATGTTCCTGTTCCTCATCCTTACCAGTCCCATTGCCTGTTCCTTCTGTCTACTCTTCTCTCTGTTTTCAACTCCTACATCTTTGTTTTCAACTCCGACCATCCTTTGTAGCCCATCTGCAGGGTCTCTCAGACTCTCAGTAATCCGAGATAGTTCTACTCCAGTTAAGTAACCCTTCCTCTTAATCACTTTCACTTGGTTCATTAATTTATTTTACGACATTGGTCACATGTCCTTTTCCATCCAAAATTTCAAGGTACGTCGGCCTATGCCGCGACTTCTTTTCAGCTTTGCTCTTTCATGACATTCGATAAGTGTATCGTACACTTCCTACGTCCATTTACGTCTGTTTTTGCGCATACATTGTATGTGATCTGCTGTGACATAACGACCGACCGAGGCCAGATCACTGCCCCTGATGCGGGCGGTTTCGGACTGCCGGGCGGGAAACCTTCACCTTGATCGGCTATAGCTTCATTCTCGCCGTTAATTCTTTCCTTGTCGAGTTGCATCATGATTTCATGAGTCGTTCGTGGGGTTCCCACGAGAGTTGTTATTGAAATCCCATCTTTCTCTTTCCCTCTTTATTTGTATATACTCGTTCACATGTACACACACACACACACACACACACACACAAACAAACACACATACACAATATATACATATATATATATATATA
>NC_068997.1:37860052-37860805 GCF_001194135.2 Octopus bimaculoides
CAAACACACATACACAATATATACATATATATATATATATATATAACGTGCTTGCATTGTGTCGCCTCCATAACTACAGTGATTATCATTACCACCATCGTTCTACCTATAGCATTTAAAATTATCAATAATAATATGGGTCCCGGTATATTGCAGCAGATCTTCGTCTCTATTTACCAAATACTCGGCCAGCGTTCTCCTTTCACTCATTCTAGAATGGTCTATAATAATCAGTCCTCTGCCACCATTCTTTCTTTTCATACACAGTCTGTTTACGTTTACAGTTAACACTTAGTACTATCTTTTGCGCTCCCTGCATGAATGGTAATCCATGGGGTCATTCTCAGCTAATTTTTAGTTCCTTTACTGGTGATTTCAAGTGGTCCTACAATCATTGGTTTGTAACTGTCTTGAGAGTAGGAGAAAGAAAAGTAGCTTAGTGAATAGACCAAATTCTATAGGTCTGTAAATACATTCGATAGATGGTAAGATCAGCAGTAGGCATATATATGTATATATATATATATATATATATGTGTGTGTGTGTGTGTGTGTGTGTCTGAACCAAATCCTCGTGTTGTTTTTTCTTGTCTTTTTTCTCCGTTTTTAAAATTATATATATTTATATAAATATGAATAATATATATATGTATATATATGTAAATATGTCTCACTCTCCCTCCCCCTTTTTTCTTACTCTCGTTGGTCACACGTGACCATATACATATTATTTATATTATTATTTAATTGAAC
>NC_068997.1:37861070-37861589 GCF_001194135.2 Octopus bimaculoides
ACACACACACACACACACACACACACACACACACACACACACACACACACACACACACACATATATATAACATCGTCGTAGTTCGCTTGAATATCGAAGAAGAGTATACGTCGCAACAACCAACGGCCCACACCTGGCAACATTTGGTGAGTGAATGTATATGTGCGTATGTATGTACGTGTCTATTTATCCGTCTATCTATCTATCTATCTATCTATCTATCTATCTATCTATCTATCTATCTATCTATCTATCTAGACACAAATACACACGTAAACGCACACACACATATATATAGATAGATAGATAATACACACACACACACACACACACACATATAAGAGCATCGTAGTTCGCTTGAAGCGTTGTAATATAGAAGAAGAGTATACGTCGCAACAACCAACGGCCCACACCTGGCAACATCTGGAAACTGACTGCTATTACTATTAACATATTGCGGTCATATCATCCAACAAAGGCTGAGTTGCCTACAGCAACAGTTGGAAGCTTGTTTACATC
>NC_068997.1:37864186-37866035 GCF_001194135.2 Octopus bimaculoides
GATCCCCAAAATGTCCAATGCCATTCCCTGCATATTTGGTTTTATATCAGAGTGACCTTCTCCTAGAGACATGCTTCAACAAAAGCTGAGGGGCGCCTCACTCCCAGTGGTCTTTCAGCACGCCGGACACCATCCCGGAATTTCTGCGTACCCGTGCTATTGCTAGATAGCTGTTGAGCCTGCACTAGGTCCATCCGAGTTTTCGACAGGTCTTGTTTTTAATCCTGCTGGGTTTCTAGCAACCCTCCTCACCAGGGTAGCCTGGTGGGGGTGCCAGTTTAGTCGCCGGCAACCCGACCATGCAACAGGTTGTACTGGATTACATGTTACCAGTAGCACTTATGAGAGCCTCATATGTGACCTGACATACATACATACATACATACATACATATGTGTATGCTAGCTGACGTACGCGGTAATTCCCGGAAAAGCAGGGCTTATACCTTGGTTCCGTTCTCATAATTATTTCGCTAATCCAATAATAACAATACAAAGTAGGTAGCTCTTAAAACGGTTTTTTGCATTTACAGAAAATACTGAACTGTTTTACACAGAATCTTGTTTTTAGGAATCCCCAATAAGTTATGAATACCCAAACTGTGAAGTCAGTTATGTAATAACCAAATGTAGCTTGAACTCGGGTGTCCAGGTCAAGTAATGCCTCACTGTGGCAGATTCCGTAGAGGTTTGCCTTTGAATCCTTCTTAAATTTCCTCTGCCATGCTAGTTTTGTGGATCGCCCAGAGTTTATGAGGTTCACGCAAGCCACATATCATCATAGAAAATATCTGGCGCAGTTGACTTAGTGCTGTGCTGACTGCTGCCCGCTCCAGTGTCTGGTCCCAGTGAGCATCATCCTCAAGTAGTCCATGTTTGGCGCAAGCTTTTCTATAAGTCTTGTAGATTTCCCGTTGTGTCTTCGAAAGTCTGCGAAAGTCCTGCTGATTAGGGTGCACAATGTACACCCGCCTGATGGCCCCAATTCTGAAGACAGCATCTTTTTCCCAGCCCTCAGTGTGCATTTCTTCCTTGCGTCTATTCCATCTATTGTATACCCAGGTATAGTACATGGGGACCTCTACATACAACAGTGTTCGGGCAAACAGATCACATTGGCATAATTTGAAGAAAGCTGTCAATGTAGTCTCTCATGGATTCAGAACTACGTTTCGAACATTGTCGTCTGTGAAATATACACGCTGGCCATTATCTAGATGTACAGATAGATTTTGAGGTGTTCCTAAATGTAAACAGGGTGTGACCTTTGTGTTGACAATGTATTTGTCTAAAAGCAGAACAGTTCTTCATGCAACGCTTATCAATTGGCTGAATTGACATGAAAGGCATCGTCATTCATAGTACATTCGTGAATAAGTCACTAACCGAAATAAGTGGATCTATTGTTTAGGAAAATACTATTTACTTGTTTAAGGGTTCTACTGGATAAACTGCGAAAATAACTCTAATAGTTAAAATACTAAGAAATAAGCATACTCAATTTGATTTATACCAAATAATATAGGAAAATAATGGGCTATTTCCTTTGGCAGTAAAAGTAAAATATGTTAGTTATATATAAGGATCTCTTACAAGGGTCCTATCATCGATTTTTTAAACAGACTGAGTATGCCATGAGGTTTCCAGACATGAGTTCTAGTCACGTGTCAAGATTCATCAAAGTCGATAAAATGATGTAGGAGGAGTTAGCTAACAACTCCGCAAACAAACACAGCCACAGACAGAATTTCGCGCGCACGCACACACACACACACACACATATACATACACATACATACATATATACATGCATACATACATACACACACACACACACACACACACACACA
>NC_068997.1:37866585-37867842 GCF_001194135.2 Octopus bimaculoides
ATATATATATATATATATATATATATATATATATATATATACATTTGTATGTGTCTTTGTGTCTGTGTTTGTAAGTCAGTATTGCATGACTACTGATGTTGGTGTGCTTACGTCTGAAACTTAGCGGTTTGGCAAAAGACACCGATAGAATTATAAAGGATATTAGTAATTACGAGTTCCATCGTCGAAGAGAGAGTGAGATAAATTATAAGCGGAAGGCGTGCGAAAACTACAAGACAGTAAAAAAGAAAGTGTCATGAATGCATGAGAGTAGGTGGAGACTTACTGGGATAGAGGAGGCATATATGATACATACACACAAATATATACACATATACACATAATCTAATAATATATATATAATATATATAATAGACATGGCTGGGTGGTAAGAAGCTTGCTTTCCAACCACATGGTTCCGGGTTCAGTCCCACTGTGTGGCACCTTGGGCGGGTTTTCTCTACTATAGCTTCGGGATAGCCAACGCCTTCTGAGTGGATTTGATAGACGGAAACTGAAAGAAGCCCGGCGTATATATATGTATATATGTTTGTGTGTCTGTGTTTGTCCCCCAACACCGCTTGACAACCGATGATGATGTGTTTACATCACCGTAACTTAGCGGTTCGGCAAAACATCCCGATAGAATAAGTACTAGGCTTACAAAGAATAAGTCCTGGAATCGACTTGTTCGACTAAAAGCGGTGCTCCAGCATATCCGCAGTCAAATGACTGAAGCCAATAAAAGAATATATATATATATATATATATATATATATATATATATATATATATATATATATATATATATATATACATACACAGTGTACATTTAATACACATTAGAGATGCCCATAAAAGGACATCTAACCCGCTAGAAAGAGCAGTCAAATTTCTACACCACAAAATTAGGGATAATTTCGAAAAGGAATGAAAAATAAAAACATTTACCATCTATATTCCGAACCAGGTTTCAAGTTATTTTCGCAAAGCAAACTATTTTGCGAGGCCAAATATCATCAGCGGAATAGACTAGACCGACATGCATGCACGAGGCACTCCATAGAGAACATGACTTGTGCATATATGTCTAATTTTTCAAAAATTACCGCGCATGTATATTTATGTATTCTGGAATTTTTATTTCCACTTTATAAAGAATATATATTTCTATATAGGTTTCGAATGTGAATTCTAATAATGTTCTTTTAGACTCCGCATGTTTTGCCTCCATAAAAATATTATATACATATATAT
>NC_068997.1:37868240-37869242 GCF_001194135.2 Octopus bimaculoides
ATATATATATATATATATATATATATACATACATACAGGGGTTGGGCAAAATAATGAAACCACCTTAAAATTTCAAACAAATTTATTTTAATATGGGTAGGACAGCCTTTGGCATTAATTACAGCTTGAATTCTACGAGCTATGGACTCGTGCAAAGGTTGAATTGTTTCCAAAGGAATTTTTGTCCATTCTCCATCTAAAACAGTCTCCAGTTCTTGTACTATTGATGGTGGAGAATATCGACTCCTTATTTGTTTTTCTAAAATACACCATAAATGTTCAATAATATTGAGATCTGGGGACTGTGGTGGCCAGATAAGCTGTTCAATTTCACAAGAATGTTCCGCGTGCCATTCGCCAACAACGTTAGCTGTGTGAATTGGTGTATTATCATCCTGAAAGATTGCGTTTCCCCCGGAAACAGTTCCGCAAGTCTTGACTATTAATTCTGCCATGAAGGAAAACCATTGGGCCGACGGATTTCCAAGATATAGCCCCCCCACCCAGGTCATGTAAGATCCTCCTCCATGGTGAACAGCCGGAAGAAGGCAGTGTGGGTCAAATGTTTCTTTTGGCTGTTTCCACACATACTCGGCCGGTGGTCGGAAATAAGGTAAAGGATGATTTATCCAACAAAATAACATTCTTACACTGCTCTAGGGACCAATTCTGTACGTTTTTACTCCACTCTAAACTCTTTACAATACTTACGTGACGTAATCCGTAAACACACTAGCATCGGTTGTCAAGCGATGTTGGACACACACACACACACACACACACACACACACACACACACATATATATATACGACGGGCCTCTTTCATTTGCCTTCGACCAAATCCACTCACAAGGCTTTGTCGAGCCGAGGCTATAGTAGAAGTCACTTGCCCAAGGTACCATGCAGTGGGACTGAACCCGGAACTATGTGATTGGTAAGCAAACTACTTTATTTCAATAAATTTTGCCATTTACGGCGTTACATAGAAGGGACAGACAAAG
>NC_068997.1:37869997-37878764 GCF_001194135.2 Octopus bimaculoides
ACACACACACACACACACACACACACACACACACACACACACACACACACATACACACACACAAACACACACACACACACGCATACACACACATATGTCTGGACAATTATGTGGATAAACATATTAGATATATTAAATATAATATAATAGTCTGGGAATGAAACAAAATATTTATATAACAATACTTGAAAAACGAGAGAAAGCAAAAGATGGAGACTTTCAGACAATGAATATGTAAGTACCAACATGTAGATATTTACATAAATAGACCCAACTTCCCCAGACAGAGATAATTAAAGGAGTGGAAGAAAGGCATTATAAATCCAACAGCTGTTTCTGGGGGCTTGGAGATCCATGATGATCTTGTTAGATGTAGTTCAGCTCAACGTGCGACCGTAATGGATGCAACAAAATCATCATAGATCTCCAAGCCCCCAGAAACAGATGTTGGATTTATAACACCTTTCTTCTACTCCTTTAATTTACTTTGTCGTTTATACTTTGTGGAAGCTGGATCTATTTATATAAATATTTATATATATTTGTCCTTAAATATTCATTGCCTGAAAGTTTCCATCTTTTGCTTTCTCTCGTTTTTCATGTATACTTATATACATACTTTTTGTTTCATGACCAAGCTATTACATTATATTTAATATATCTAATGTGTTTATCCGCATAATTGCCTCTATAGCCGCCGCTCAACTTGATCGCTCTTATAGCCACTTTTTACCCTATTGAATTGATCCCCTGTGAAGACTTAGGAGTCTAAGTTTGAAAAATTTGAGCACTACTGTCTTCTTTACTGAAAATCTCTGGATTTCATGTATGTGTGTGTGTGTGTGTGTGCTATTGTGTGACAGTTTTGTCGATGGGTGATCCCAGCAGCTCTGGTTCTCCTGGTTTGAGGGCCGAAACATCTACAGAACTGTCTCGCCGCCTATTGAAACATCGTCTCCTCCATGCAGAGACGGAGTAGACAACACCTTTAGCACACAGGTGTTTATCCTAAAGTACAAACCCATTAAAAAAAAAACAAAAAAACTTCACAAATCTGATATGCAAAAAGCATGATCAGGAACAAAAAGTCACTTGCATAATTTTGATAACATCAATTCCAGAAAACCGAAACAATTAAACAATCTTTTTAGGAGTAACAAAATATCCCTTTTTCTCAAGACATAATACTCTTCAATGATAAAAATATAGTAATATAAACTCGTTAACTTTTGGACAAAGACTGTAGTTCATAGAAAGAAACAAAGACCTCTTTCTATCTCTACGTAATATCTCTCTAAATCGGGGACAACAGTTTACACAACACATCAAATATTATAAGACCACATATAAACTAGAACCTATAATAGATCACGCTTTAACGTAAGACCAGAAAATAATTCATGCCCTTACAAGAATACAAATACCTTCAACCGAAAACTAAGGAATCCTTTTCTAGAGAGAGTGGACAGAATTCAAGACACTCGATGGAACAAACCAAATGTATACTTCCGAATGTAATAAATATATCACACACAACTCTTTCAACGCAATAAATTCAAGATTTTCCCAATAGGTTAAAATTCTTCTCAATAACATAAAATTTCAAAATGAATGAAATGCAGAAAGATGTCAAGCATTTTGTAGAAAACTAAGCAAAACAAAAGAATTGTTCAACAAAAAAATTAATGATGAATCATTAACAGTTATTATAGTCTGGCAAAAGATAAGACTTTAAATAAATTCTGTGATTTTATGACCACTTTTCATTATTATTTATTACCACATCTAACATTTCAATCAAAAGCAGCTGAAAGAATGGGAAAACCTCAAGGATTTTCAGAATGATCACAATATAGTTACCAAAGTAGCTAACAAAGGAAGTATTGTAGTTATTATTAACTCAGAACAATTCAAAAACACTGAGCTATCCCTATTTTGTGACATCACCCACTATGAAAAGTAAACAATTGCTGACAATCGGAAATAACGAGAAGACCCACGACATTCTACCAGTAGATCCAAAAGGTATTTACTGAAGGAATGGGGCTATCTAATAAGACTTGAACCAACAATTTTTACGCAAAAAACCACTAGAGCAAGACAATAAATGACGCGTTTTGAGTATTAACCTCAATGTCTATTAATATACCACATCCCAAAGATCTGAAACTAAGACCAATTATATCAGGTCCATCATGTGAAATACATAAACTTAGGAACTTTAGTGATATATCCCTAAAATCAATTCATAAATTTATATGCTGTCTTAAACTTTCTAAATGATGTCCAGGATAAAACCAACACAAACACTCTTTTTGTTTCATTTGATATAGTAAATATTTACACCACGATTCCATATGGATATAGAATAGAAGCCATACAATTGTCGTTGGAAAAATTTGCAAATAACCTACCTAAACGAATTCTTAAAAGACTGTGATGGGCATGAAAATATCCACCACGCGTGCTAATCTTCTTATTGAATATTTAGACGTCCAAATATGTGAACAATCGAGATTGATATACGGTGATAACTTCTATAAATACTTATTCGCCAAATGAAAACGCTACATGGTTGATTATTTGAGCCAGTAGACATGCAATTGAAACCAACTCTATGAGTTTAAAACCGAGTTAGATACATAACCCACAGTATTCAATTCAGAATTGAATATAGTGAAAAACAACTCTTTTTCGATATCTTAATCATGTAAAGAGTTACGAACGTTGAAACCGACATCTGCATTAAACCAACAGACTCAAAATAATATCTGCTAATTTCCTCCTGCCATCCAAAGCATGCGAAAATTAATATGCCTTCTAACCTGGCAGGAACAACCAGCACAATTGTATTCATTTCCGAAACACAAGAGAAACAAATTCAAGAACTTTAAAATACAGTAATCGAAACACACTACCCAATAGCTTTAATCAATAACAGGATAGAACGTCCAAAGCGATAGATACCCAAGAATTATGAAAAACGCGAAACACCCCTGATACACTCACAACTACCTTATATATCAACACACGATCCAAGAAACACGGAAGCATGCAACATCCATCAGAATATCCCTCTTTTGGTGAACGAGCTACGAATGAAAAAAACACTCTAAACACACAAAATAATTAAAAGAAAAGTCAGCCTAAATCTTCAAAAAGATCATTTACTCATCAAAATTACAACTCCAATAATCCAAAAGTGTAACCATCCTAACTGTGTAATCTGCATCTATTTCTTGGAGAGATTGACAAGGAAATATAAATCAAGGAATATAAATTGACATAGGAATATAAATACAAAACATTTACCATATAAAGTCATTTCGCCTGCATATCAAGCAATTTAATTTATGCTGTTAAATTGCAGTGGGTGTGATGAAGACCACATAGGACAAACAAGTTTAAATCTGATGAACAAAATAATGGTACACTACCAATAAATATGAGACTCCACGTGTAAATATCTAGATCTCTGTCTAACAAACTAATATACGAAATATGAAATTTTCCTCTTATATCAAAGCATCTGGAACACCTTTGTCCAATTTCGATTAAATAAGGAAAATATGTTTATAAAGAAATATAAACCAAAATTATACACTCCATAACAAAGAAATATATTGCGAAAACAGTTTATTCGACTGAAGTTAAAATAATTTGAAATAAGAAAAATAATAAAAGTAAATCAAAATTTGAAGTAACGGCCTGCCTCCAAGATTCGAATCCCTTTCTTCTAACCACTACACATAACACATTTTTGACACTATTTGCCCTAGAAATTGACCAATTGGATTTTATTTTGGGTTAAAACCGGACTCTTAACGAGACAAGAATAAATAAATAATGCTACTAAACATTGAGCCGATCGTGACGTCAGAGAAACCACTGATGTCTGAAGGCTGCCAGCCAACCGGAACACTAGCCGACTGCTCGACAAAAACAAGTGACATGACATTTGATAAACAAATGAAACTCAGAGAAAAATCATTCAACCGGAGCAATGGTCGAAGGTAAGTGACCCAAACAAGTTGATAAATAAATGACGTCCCAAGTCAGCCCAGCAGAAAGCTGGGCTATTGCTGAGCAATAATAATGTATGACCAGACTATTTGATAAATAAATCAAACCAAACGAATATAAAAATCGCCACTATAGGGTAGGACAAAAGTTTCAGTGAGAAATATGTGAGGACTACCAAATCGACACCCCTTACTGGTATGGACATGGTCCTAATCCAGTGGCTGAAGGTGAAAATGTTCCCAGCTTATGGGATTTTCCTATCAATACTGGTAGAAAAATCCAGACATAATCATTAAAGATAGGAATGTAAATATTTGTAAAGTGATAGATATAAGTGTCTCCGCCGTGGTCAAGGAACTTGATAGCTCAGTAAATATAAGTACCTGGAAATTGAAATACAAAACGTGGTACTTTAAGCGAAAACAGCCCCTGAATGTATTTCTGTACTGTCTTCACCTTCTGTCCTCAAACTTTGCTCTTGGCGTCTGGATCATTCGGCAAGTGATAGTATCAAACATGCTAATGAAAAAGCAAATAATTTTTTTTTTTAATTTCAAATTTTAGCTCAAGGCCAGCAATTTTGGGGAAGAGGTATGCAAATGCAATAAACCAACCGCAAAGACAAAAATAGAGTTCTTGTATGAATTATTTGCCCGATATTGTGTTCCAGACACCTTGGTATCAGATAATGGAACACAATTTACTGGCTGTTAATTCAAAAAATTCTACAAAATACATGCGATAAAGCATATTTTTGCCCAGCTCTACCATCCAAGGCCAAACGGACGGGTACAAAGATTCGTGATATTTTCAAGCGAGCGTTAAAAAAAGTAAGGGATGACATAGGGAATGACGAAGTGTTAACGAAATTATTGAAGGTATATAGAGTAATGCTCAGTCCGAATACCAGTTCAGGGAAGTTTCCGACAGAGTTGATGTTCGCGCAAAAGATAAAATTGGTCTTCGATAAACTATTGCAAGGAAAAATATACATTTAAAGGAAATACAAAAAAGGCAACAAATCATTTCGAAGATAAAGTTCATTTTAAAATTTACAAAACTTGTGAAGAAGGCTGGGAGGATGGTTTTGTAACTTAAAGATTAGGAATGATGTATGTAATTAAAGGACAACGTTGGGAACATGAGATACCTAAATCAATTAAAAACGAGACATACTGAAAAACGAAAGGAAATACCAGCAGAAGTCTGCTATGCCAGCACCGAAAGAGATTAAACCTCGTAGAAGCAGCAATAGAAAAACGAAACAGACTGTACGCTTAGAAACAATGCCAAAACGAAAACGATGTTAAATTTTCAAAAAATAAATAAATAAATAAATAAATAAAAACAAAAGAGGGAGAGGTTCTGGGAAAATAGAAAAAGAGAAGAAGAGGTTCTGGGAAAATAAAAAAGATAAAATAAATTTCATTTCTTACAGAAAGGGGAGATGTTGTGATGATAGTTACAACGCCCCGTTGTAGGAAATAGACAGGGCCGAGCGATTATAAATAGTGGCGGTCAGAGTGAAGTTTGTGTGTTAGTTCGAGTTGAATTCACAATGAAGTCGGAAGGTGTCGGCTGGTTAGTTCGTTTGGAATATTGATTGTTGGTTCGTGAAGAGATGGTTGGATCGTCACGTTGTTATTACGGCTGCATCGTTATCTTGTCTACTGTTACTACACTGGTACAGTGGATTTAAACCATCCGTCACAATGTCATGGTGGTACCACGACATTTGGAGACGAAGGATACAACATATACACACATACCAAGTCGGAGGTAAGAAGGAAATGTGGAGCTGTATACAACAGCTAATAGTTAACAAAATGAGTTCAGAAAAAACAAAAAATCGCATAAACTTAACAGACTGGATTACCAAAAGCATTTCGATAGTATACCTATCACTTTTCACAACGGGTTTGTGCATGTTGCATTTTCCTTGCTCAATTTCATCTCGGATCAGCCAATCCTTGCGTACATAATGTTCAGCTCTTGCTCTGGAATTCCATACGCACAGGAAGCAGCAAAATTCAGTATATCCAAGCTGAAGGCCAGTAAGCATGGCCACAACCTTAAAATCTGCACAAATATGCCAGGTATGGTCATCATACTGTATGCCTGTTAGAATTGCTTTCAGATTTTCATATGATTCTTTCATGGTTGTGCTATAAGCTATGGAAACAGAAGGCAGAGTATTACCATTGCGTAGTAGAACAGCTTTGATACTGTCCTTGGATGCATCTATGAAAAGTCGCCAGTCGGTTTTATCATATGGTATTTCCAGTTGCTCAAAAAGTTCAGTGATGTCATTACAAAGGCATAAATCATCCTTCATGGTGAATAATGCAAGTAAATCCTCTGTACGCATTCTGTACAGTGTTATCTTCACTCCTTTCTCAAGAAGATTACGTTCTTGAAGCCTTGATGCCAGAAACTCCCTTTTCTCTTTGGTTAAATAGAGATCCCTGCACAAGTCATTCAGAGCCTCTTGAGAAAATGGTATTGGTTTCTTCTCGCTTTCTGGATCATTGGGCTCCACACATTCACCACTGGAATGTTCATCAGCACTGTTGGAACTCTGCATTTCTTCATCTGGAGTTTTGGAGACAGGTAAATTTTCTAAGTGCTCTACTGGGTGCATTGCTGATTGCAAATTTTGGTAAACAATGTGTTTCTTTTTCTTTGCTGTAGTACAGCCTGTAAAGTCATGGTGACAGAAATAGCAATCATTAGAGTGATCTTTCTGCTCACGCCAAATCCTTGGCACACCAAACTTCATGTGAACATTTTTTCTGCATACCAGGCACTCAATGTCTTCACACATGTAAGGCAACACACATGAGGAGCCTATTACTTATCCTGGTCTCCTAAGTAATAATCGAAGTACGCCTTGTATAAATTTTTGATATGGCGTGTAACACTGCGCTTTTCTTTAGCAAAAGTCAATTCCCCACAGATATAACAGAATCTGTTTGGATCATTTTTGCACTGTCTTGCACTCATTGTTGTAAACAAATAAGATCTGAAAGATAAAAACTAACATTAAACACGAGCTTTGAATCACATTGTAGGTGTTACTAAGATTAGTCTCTAGCCCTGGGTTGAAATCCATTTTACAATGCGGTAGAAAATTTTATTTAATAATAATGACAAAAAGGGTATACAGTGACAATTCTGAAGAAACCATGCTTAATTCAATAAAAGAAAAAGGTCAGAAATGGATTTCCTATGTCATTTTGCATATAAAAATGGCTACAGATCTCTTGTACTTTTATGAGTGTTGCACAGTGTGGAGCAACAGGATACATAACAACACCCCTGGAGCAAAGAACGGCTGAGCTTGGAATCTTGGTGAGCGAATGCAAATCCTTAATTCATACGCTAAAAATAATCACGATATCTGGGACTATAAAAATCTGCAAGACCTTAAAATTCAAAGAGTGATAGTTAAATCAAGATACTTTCCTTCCCAAACTTGCTACCAAGTCGGTGGCCAGTCAAAATTTACTGTAAATTAAAAAGAGAAAACATACATACATACATACATACATACAGACAGACATACAGACAGACAGACAGACAGACATACACACACACATACATACATACATACATACATACATGCATACATGCATACATACATACATACATACATACATGCATTGGAAGCGACAAGTCGCGTATTTGGCGTGGGATACTATTTATCGAAAATACGATGAATACTATCCCCAACTTTGAAACCACAACTATCAGCGCTGTTAAGTAACTGGTGAATCTTCAGATGAATTAACTGAGAGATACTTTTATCCATGATTGTAATGATTTAGGACTGAAACTTGAATTTACCACGCAGAGAGTTACTACAAACAACATGACTGGACACATGATCAACAACACAACCAAGGAACAAAACGAAAACAACAGCTCAACAGATAAACAGATTCTTTCTAGCTGTAGAAGAAACCATAATTTCAAAACTCATTTCTCTTGGAATTATGAATTGAATACTGATCTATTTAACTGCTTCAAAAAAGCGAAACAAAACTCTGCTGTTGGCTATATGAATCAACTGAAGTCATGTTGGGACGATCTGCACCAAGAATTAAATCATTTTACTGTGAAGGAATTACGCCAACAAGCAACATTTGTGGAACGTAAGAAGAAGGTTCGTGACTGTAACTTTATTAAAAAAAGACCTGAAATCAGTCTTCTTCCCAACTAAACAGTCCCCCTACTACGACTATGGTAAATAGCATGCAGAATCCAACGATTATTGTTGTAGTAGTAATTGTAGCAAGGGTTATATATCGGTGAAATGTGCCCTTACTGAAATTTTCCGAGAAAAAATAGCTTTGGTTCTGAAGCACTCTCTTAAGGAGAGAGTATTCTCTACCAAAGTAAAAAAAAAAATACCAGATACGGTACTAAAATCTGTTAACGAAATTGGAGAGGAATATTTACAGCAGTGTAATGAACCTACATTCTGGCAGATTAACGCCTGTCTCTATGCTCTGTCTACTACTGCAAAGAAGTACATGAATGACATTCAAAAAGTGTACAAAGACGCAGGAGTGGCTGTGTGGTAAGTAGCTTGCTTACCAACCACATGGTTCCAGGTTCAGTCCCACTGCGGGGCATCTTGGGAAAATGTCTTCTACTATAGCCTAGGGCCGACCAAAGCCTTGTGAGTGGATTTGGTAGACGGAAACTGAAAGAAGCCCGTCGTATATATGTATATGTATAT